>NW_017300267.1:719511-750238 GCF_001594075.2 Trachymyrmex cornetzi
CCCTGATATATATATATATATATATATATATATATATATCATCCTTTTGGAGTTCTTTTTCAGAAATTGCAAAAAGAGATTTGATTATGCGTTGAAGAAGATTGCTCATGAAATTAAATCTGTTCCACGTTTGCTCTTGATTGCATGATATTTGCTCGAAAATGCATGTTATTGATGATACCTAGAGATTTCTTTAGATTCGAGAGAATGTCGTAAATTATGTATATTTGAATCGACATGTTGGAGCGTGTGCATCGATTCAAACTTTAATAATCATAATTTGATTTTTCATATAAAAACTTCTTCGCAACAGATAATCAGACGGAACGTATTTCAGAAAACTATATGCTTTTTAAAATAAATTTTAAATATTAATGATATATTAATACTAAAAAAATGTTTTAATTTCAAAAGCCTTTGACACAGTAAACCATGAATTGCTATTGGCTAAATTTCATCACTATGGTTTATCTCCTAGCTATTTCCTTTTTCCGTTCTTATATCTTAAACCGCTCTCAACAGCTCGCAATTTTCTTCCTATGCTATCCTCACTTCGCGGTGTGCCGTCTGGTATTCTTCAGGGTTCTATTCTTGGTCCTCTTCTCTTGAGTTGTATGTTATTGCTGATTAGTAGCATCATTGTCGTTATTGTCGCATCTTTACATATTATTTAAATATCACTAAATCCTTTTATATGAATACGAGCTCCAGTCCCTGTATCATGTCTCAATTCTTTATTTTTATTATATCTCCCCTATGTATCCGCATTCTTACATGTCAATCCTTCCTAGTCTTTTAACCATCCCGTGTCTCAAAAATGCAAAGTTGCATATGTTCGTAAACTGTATCCTTTTCGTCATGTTCTTTCTATTTCGCAAAAACTTATGATCTCCCATCTTCTTTCCTTATTTAATTATATTGACACTGTTTACATACCAGCGCATATATCAAAAATTTATTCTGCATTTGTGTTGCTTGGTCTTTAATGTTTTGCATTCTAATACTCAATCTTATCTTCGTGATTGTCTTTATTTCATTCATGAGTTTCACTCTAGCTCTTCCTCTATCTAATAGCTCGCTACCAATCTTTTCTTTCTTATCCTCTACAATATTCTACATCATTCGACTATGTTTCAGGCTGCGTTTTCTTACGTAGCTGTAAAGTATTTCAAGTCCTTACCCTTCTACATTCGCTCTTCTTTCTCTCTTACCGCTTTCAAGTCTGCTTTCAAGTCCGAATATCGAATGCGTGATTTGTAGATGTTGTACACAGAAAAAAAATTTCTTCTTGAAGAATTCTTGAATCAACCATAATATACTCATATATAGGTACAGCAAAAATACTGTAATCTTGCTTTAAAAATTTTAGTCTTGATTTAATTGAATTTGTTTTGATGCAAGTATTACTTTGCATTCAATTCTATAGCTATGCGTACTAATTCCGTTTTTTCTTTCTTCGTTCATTATTCTCATCTGTAGTATTGTTTGTTTGTGTGTGCTCTTGTATTTATTATAATTATTTTTAATACAATTATTATTATCATTATCCCATATTTTTATTTCTTCTTCTTTTCGCACATGTTCTAAGTTTTAATTTGATGCGTTTCTTTTGCTGCTTATATCTATCTATTATCGAATTTGTATTTATATTCTGTTTCTTGTTCCACTTATTTGCTAATCTACGTATCTATTATCAAATTTGTATTTCAATCTTATTCTATTTTTATTCCTGCTTCGGATTTAAACTTTTAGATAGCATTACTGCTTGATGTCTTGTCCATTGATTACGTATTTTCTTTTATTGCGTTCATACTATTACTACGTGTTGTTTTTACTCACATTATTAAAGTTATTATTACTAATATCTTTCTTGTTAATCTACCGTTTTAATACATTTAACGAGAAATTCTGAGGAAAGTGAAAATAATATTTTAGCTAATTATAAAAATTGTATTACACATTTTATGTAAAAAGCAAATTCATATTAAAGTCATTATTAATTTATGGTAAGCGCCAAAAGTCAGTAACAAACCTAACAATAACATAAAAATATACATACTCATGTATGCACGCAATTCTTGCCACAAACATGCATAAACACACACGTCATTAATATATTTGTAGCTCTATTTGAAGACTGTGACACGAATCGCAATAAACAAACGTGGATGCTTTAAATATAACAACATGACTATACGTTAAAATTGTAAGAAGCGGCATTAATATTTATTAATTTTATTATATATAATTAGTTGTTATTATATATAATTAAATAATTGATTTATATGTATATATAGATAGATAATTTGTTAATTAAAATAAAATTATTGACTCACAACAAATATTATATTATGACAACACTTGTTATTTGAATAATTCCATCTTATACGATCATTATAGTTAAAAAATTGGACGAGACTTTTTTCGGAAAATTAGATTAAAGTTTTATAAATAAAATTCAAATTTTTACGTATATATAAATTTCTACCAAGACTGATGATTTATGAAATCATTTTTTATCCATTTTCAGTGATTTCCTTTTATTCTTACAATTAATGAACAAGCAATTTATTTGCATCAAAAGGCAAACGTAAAATCTATTATGCAATCGAATCGGTGATCATTATTCACGTCAAATCGGATCAAAGTAAGACACATCAAAGAAGACAGCGACCTGTGCATGAATCATGAGCACGTCATAATTTATTTTCAGACAAAGTGACCATCTGTCACGGAAGGGAATGCTGGTGAATGCGTCATACGACGTCACTAGAATTCGATCGAAGATAATTTGCTGACGAAAGCACATTACTGACGACACTTTTGATAAATATTTTAAAGATTTTCTGTGCCTCATTTTTTTAACAAATCTTACAAAATGCATTCACTCCGTCGTCTTATTGATTACATCACTTACCTAACTTTGTTGTAAAAGCTAACATATAATAGTATTAATTTTTCGATATTACATCTGATTAATTCCAATGATAACGATATTTTCAGTATTATCGTAAGTTATGATATGTTCAGAGAGAGAGAGAGAGAAAGAGAGAGAGAGACAACAAAAAATATACACTTCAATATCCGAATACAGAAAATTTTTTAAAAAGTCTTAAAAAATTAGCAAAATTCTTATTTTCAAGTTTCCATTAGAAATTAGATTTTATGTACAGTTACATACTCCGTATGTACAAAGTGCAAACACTTGCGTGTTTTTCTAGTCATTAACATAATTGCTAGTATGTTGAAGTCATTATATATGTAAATATCGGTTACATACCGACAGCATGACATGCAGAACAATACGTTAAGTTCTTTCTAAGAAAGAATAATTCAAAACTTGAAATCTCTGAGGTTATATATAAAGAATATTGTCTATAATGTGTAACACACAAAGTCATTTACCTTGTCGGTGAAATATAATTACACAGTAATGTGTCAGTAAAATATAAAAAAAAAAAAAATTCCAATAATGCGTCAGTGAAATGTAAAAAATCCAGTAATGTGCTATAATTTTGCGTTGTAACTACATGTTGTAACTTTAAAATATTTTGTTACTGATGTACGCGACACACTCTTGATCAAGTCAAATAATGTAATGTAACGGCAGAATGTCAGAAGAGAACAAGAAACCGTGACAAAATTAAGGTTTCTTGCCCTCTTCTGACATTCTGCCGTTACATTATTTGACTTGATCAAGAGTGTGTCGCGTACATCAGTAACAAAATATTTTAAAGTTACAACATGTAGTTACAACGCAAAATTATAGCACATTACTGGATTTTTTTTCGGGATCGGATCGGGACCCGAATGTTTGTAATATTTAAAATCGGGCAGAAATCATAGATCTAGAAACTCTTTAACGGCATAAATATGATGCTTCTTCATGATTTTTCAATCGAATTTTTCACTTAAACTATAGCATAATTAATTAATTAAATTTAAAACAAGGAATAAAAACAGTATATATATATATATATTGCAAAAATATATTATTTTACAATATAAACAAGAAAGAATCTTTTAAATTTAATTAATTAGTTATGCTATAGTTAGAAATCCGATTGAAAAATCATGAAGAGGCATCACATTTACACCATTAAAGAGTTTTTAGATCTATGATATATCTCTGCTCAATTTTAAATTCGGATACCCGAAATTTACGGGTACCTGAACATTACAAACATTCAGGTCTTGACCCGATCCCAAAGAAAAAGCCCGACCCGAATCCGAGATTCCGAGGCTCGGGTACCCGCACACCCCTAAAAATGACCCGATTGGAGTCGAAACGTTTGTTAACTTTATGATTCTAATTTAATTAAATTTGTTTGTTTAAATATTGGTTCTATGCCCTTTTTAATTGTCATATTGTTTTATACGGAACCTTATAATTACTTATTACATTTATAAACTTAAATTAGTTCTTTCAAGATTTAAGCATGTTTATAAGTAAAATGGGTAAATGGAAAGAAATTGATAAATGTGAGATTTTGACATCGACTCGTGCTTGTCAAGTTATAATGCAGCACTCAGTCTTGTGTGGTACACCGCGAATTCTTTTTTCCTGGAATTCTTGATGACGTAATTGCAAATCAGAGAAGACCTTCCCACTACTGATCCCGTCAGCAACCTGCAGGCAGAGCCAGATCAGCCAAGCAGCACTGGGCAGTCTCGGCAGTCTCGGGTGTCGGCAACAGCCAGTTTCCACTACCAGTCCGTCGTCCGTCCTCATTACGCGTCTGCAACGTTGGCGTTTGTTTCGAATTTCAATCGCCGTACTCTTGTGACTCATCTGACATTCTGACGTCTCTTCCTCGCCGGAGGCAGTGAGTTGAACGGTGTTTTTCGTCGTTGTCGTACACGTCACGGGAGCTCGTAATCCCGTAATTCAGTGAACAACCTCAAGTGAGTATCGAGAGCTGACGACATTATAAATTCTACAAAACTTAACGTAGCATGTCGTTCATGTATTGTTTGTCAGTGTTTCGTAACGAAAACTTGATATTTCGTTGGTTGGCACCAAGGCTGGCAGTAATCTGTTTAATTGTTTTCTCTTCAAGATGGATATTCTCTCCCAATTCCTGACATATGCGTGACACGTGTCAGCTTACGAATAAATAATAACTGCGATTTGCGATATATAATTTATAATAGATATATTGTGATCGTTTCGCGGTCTTATTCCAGTAAATAGCAATGCTCTATGGAGTCCTACAATAAATACGTGTATCAGAATTGTTTTAAATTATGTATCCAATAACTAAACGTGTCAACACATTAGTGCATGCTCAATACACCATGCAAGCATTATTCTGTTACTGTACTATTTAGTATTTTCTGCCAATAAAGCAGATGTTTACATGGTGCTGCCACGACTAGTCAGAACATGCAGACGAAATTTTAGGTTTTATTACTGGCATTCTATTAGCACAAATTCGCAAAGCGCGCAGATCAAATGTTGTCAGAATTTATATGCGTAGTTAGGGGCTCCGCACAATATATAAAAGGAACAGGGAACAAGAATTTCAATCTATCAGAAATCATGTATTGTGGAATACACAGTTTCTGATAGGTTAAAATTCTTATTGTCTGTTCTCTGTTCCCTGTTCCTTTTATTGTGCGGAGCCCCTTAGATGAACATCATAGGTTGCGTTCCACCTAACGCTCGTAAACACTCGCAATGCTCGCGCGAGCATTGTTTGTTCTTGTTTAACATTTGATAAACAACAAAGATAAAATAATTCCACGTGTAAGCGTGGAACGGAACACAGAGGCTGCGTTCCACTTAACGCTCGCAATGCTCGCGAGCATCGTTTGTCCTTGTTTAACATTTGATAAACGACAAGGATGAAATGATTCCACGAGCGTTATGAGCGTTAAGTGGAACGCAGCCAGTATAGTGACAAGTGACTTAGTGACAATATACACTGCACACATACATGCATTAACCCAAATCTCATATTCCACGTATGTATAAACACCGAGCACTGATTGGTGAAAAACGGGTTATAGGAGTAATTTACTCCCATCATCCATTTTTCATCAATTACGCTTGGATGACAAAATAGCAAGCGCCGGTGTCTGCAATGTCTGCATAAGAATGATGAGAATCCGGGCTGGCGAGTATTTTGTTATCTGCAACATATATATATCATGCCATTACTGGCTGAATCGCCATTTAACAATTTCCGTAGTGCAGTGTATAGATAGAGGAAGTCTATAATTTAGTGTTCTTCTCTGTGTACAGGTTCTTCCATTGCGACAGTTTAATTCTTGAATAGAAAAAATGAGCTACGGTTACCAAGTAAGTACATTTGATTTATTGTCGAACAACTGAAGAGCATATTTTTAAACTATGTATTAATTCTATATTTTTAAGAAAACGGATTGATGCATACTGCGCAGAGTTTCTAAAAATGTTTGTAGAATGTTCTAAAAATGTACAATATTCATAGAACATTCATAGACGTTCTGTGGATGTTGTGTGTTATCTAGGAAGATTATGTATGCATATTTCCAGATAGACAATTGATGGCATATTGTCTGAATAATGACAAAATGAAATTGAAAATGGTTGCATAAATACTCAAAGATGTGTACTCCATGAATGTTTCCAGCATATAGAGAGTTCTTCTGCTGTAAAAATTACGGCCATGTGCTGTTTATGATTGCTATATTGTAAAATGAATAAAATGTATAACAACAACATGACATTATAGTAAATACACAAATTTATTATAATTTCGTGCTATTATGATAATATCACAAAGTATACATTAAAATGTTTGCATGCTTAATGTGTTACATTTATCTGGGTTATAAAACTATGATAAGTTTTTTATTTTGCTTGAAAATATGAGCCTTACGCAGTCTATTAACACATTCTATTAATGTAGTTTATTAACATAGCTTAAAAATAAGCTCATTATTTGAAGAAAATAATTAGACGAAGCTTCCATTGGATTGGATATTATTTGTTTCTGTGTATATATATATACCTTAATATCCAAGGGACCACCTATTCAATTTCCGGGACGAGCACGACCACCAACATCATTTGGAGCTCCACCTGGTGCACCCCCTGCCCCTAATGCTCCATCTTATTCTCCGATGGGCTTCTCAAATGCTCCACCGACATCATTTGGCATGCCTCAACCATACTCTCCCTATCCAACACAGCCCTCGCATCCTTTCCCTGGCAATGCACCTGATCAAACTAGTACTTATCCTCCACAACAAATGCCATATCCCCAATGTATGCCCACGTGTTATCCCCCTAGCACACATTCTAATCAATCTGCACCGTCTCCTTATTCCCAACAACAAAATTATAATTCATATCCTAATCTTCAAACAGCACCAGATGCTAAAGAATATTTTGGCAATATGACTCCTTCCCCTTATCCTTCTGGACCAAATGCACACACAGCTAGTTCAATTCCATACCAGAGAGATAGCTACCCCGGGGGGCAGGGGGTAAGCTCACAGTATCCTTATGCTGCTAATCCTACTGCTGCTACTCGTGGTACTACCCCAGCCCCCCGGAGAGATCAGTTTACGTCTAAGGTGAGATTAAAAATAATTTTTTTAAGACTTTTCAGAAAGTTAAAACATTTTTTGCACAGGTATTAAGGCAGCAGTTATTACAATCTTGCAGAAAAGCAAAAGCTTCTATTACTTTTTGCGTAAATTTTTTAAAATTTCACGAATTTTGTTATAGACTTCTCCCACGGTAGTACCTTACGATGGCTTTAATGCCAGAGCGGATGCTGAAACTTTAAGAAAAGCTATGAAAGGATTTGGCACCGATGAAAAAGCTATTATTCATGTTCTTGCAAATCGTAGTAATCTACAGCGTCAAGAGATTGCATCTCAATTTAAGACCCTTTATGGAAAGGTACAGTATATGAGAATTTAAGAACTTTGTTTTGCAAAATTAGGAACTTAATACTACAATATGTTGCATTTCTGTTAACAGGATCTGATAAAGGACTTAAAATCTGAGCTGTCAGGAAACTTTGAAAAACTTGTTCTTGCCTTGATGATGCCTCTACCTCAATTTTATGCTAAAGAACTCCATGATGCATTGTCTGGTCTTGGTACTGATGAGACGGTACTCATTGAAGTATTATGTACAATGTCCAATCATGAAATTTCGATTATTAAACAAGCATATGAAGCAAGTAAGTTAACTGATAAGATTACAATTACATTAAGATTAAATGATATTAAAATTACAAAATGATATTTACTTATTTGCTTATTATTTAATAATTACAGTGTACAGAAAAACATTGGAAGATGACTTAATTTCTGATACATCTGGCAATTTCAAACGCTTGATGGTATCATTATGTTGTGCCAATAGAGATGAATCATTTAATGTGGATCAATCTGCTGCAATGGAAGATGCCAAAAAACTTTTGCAAGCTGGTAATTAATAGAATATTCAAATAGCCACATTGTCTATATAATATATATTATAATATGTAAAATATGCAGAATATATATACACAATTAATGTACTTTTCTTTAATATTTTTTATATTAATATTATACAGGGGAGCTACGATTTGGTACGGATGAGTCTACTTTTAACGCGATTCTTGTCCAAAGAAACATGGCACAGCTGCGACAAATATTCCAAGAATACCATAACATAACAGGCCATGATATTGAGGATGCGATTGAAAATGAGTTTTCGGGTGATATTAAGAAGGGTCTTCTTGCAATTGGTAAGAATAAGCTATAAATATGTAAGAGAAAACTGGACATTACTACTAATATTACGGCTTATTAAAATAAATATATTTTAAATAGTAAAGTGTGTCAAGAACAGAGCCGGTTTCTTCGCCGAACAGTTGTGTAAAAGCATGAAAGGCATTGGAACGGATGATAACCGTCTCATTCGATTGGTTGTGACACGTTGTGAAGTGGATATGGGTGAAATAAAGAATGATTTTGGCCATCGATACAAAGAGTCACTGGAAGATTTCATATCTGTAAGTTATCAAATATAAAAATATCAAAATATAAAAATAGCACATCACATATTAATTCTCTTTTTCCTTTTTTTTTCTTCAGGGTGACTGCTCAGGACATTATAAAAAATGTTTATTGGCGCTAGTACAGACCTAAAATGCAATATTTTCAATCATATATGGAATTTCCGTTGCATTTATCGTCCACCTTTTACAAACACGTACAACGTATGCATATGAATGTTCAGCTCCTTCTTCTCTTAATTTCCAACAATTATGCCAGTGATAACGCAGATTCGTGCTTCGAAATATAAATGAATGTATTTTTATATGCAAAGTTATATGAAGATATTTTGAGATATATATATATATATACAAGTACTTAATTCGATGATTTTATGAAATTACTAACAATTATGTATAAAACATTGACCATGTTGATGAAAACCAAGAATTTCAACAAATTTAATAAAATTTCTGGACGTTTAGAGCTTATATACAACGCAGTTATTAATGCGTAAATCAATATATAATTTATCTTATCTACATGTAATATAAATACACTTTACTGATCAATATCATATTCTTCGTGTCTGATTACCGCGCCGAGAACACAAGCTTTAGTTTCAATTTCATATAATATAAAAAATTCAAGTCTAAGTTCTTCGTAATTACATTCTTGATCATGCCTTCGTGCAGTATAACTTCATAAAGATGAAAATAATGTATTGTAATAGATGAGAACAAGGACAATCACTTTGTTACTTAACGGAGAGATTTACGGCCTTTTCAAACTAGGAAGTAGGAAAACGCTCATCCTCATTCTTATAATAATTCGAAGATCAACATGTCATAAGATGAATACCAAGATATTTACGACAGCAGTTACCGATTCGCTGATGATAGTTTAAAGTAAACCGAAACATACGAAGAATATGGTATTGATCAGTAAAGTGTATTTATATTATATGTAGATAAAATAAATTATATAATATATAATTTATTTTATCTCTCTCTACATATAAAATCAATATATTATAAATCAATATATTATATTGATTTACGCATTAATAACCGCGTTGTATATAAACTCTAAACGTCCAAAAATTTTATTAAATTTGTTGTAATCTGTAAATTCAAGAATTTTAAATCGTATAATCCTATGATTTTATATAGGTAAATGTGGAAGAAATGAATACATTAATTGCCTCGTTTTTTTAAAAATTATTAATAAATGCATTTAATTTTTACTTTTCATTCGTCAATATGTATAATTAGTTATAACTCTATGGAATTAATCAGTGATATTGTAAAACAAACTTTCATTATACATGTATACTTACACTAATTAACTATGACTTACAAACATTGTGATCAAATGTTCCTATATAAATATATAAATGCTTCTAAAATGACAATGATAGTATAAAAAAACTTTTAATGGAATTGTGTCAATAACATATGGTGTTTCGTAGTAAATCTCTATCTCTATACAAACAGAATCTCATAAAAATCTATTGACCTTCATATAATGAAAGTATTTATGTATCTATATATAAACAAATTTAAAGATATTTTATATATAAATGATATACATAAATATTATGTGCATATTTTGTCTCGAACGGCTTAATATAACATTTATATAAAAAGAGTTCTGAAATAGTTTTATATATATTCTATATTTTTATGTAACATTGTATATTCAAGTTATTGAAACATACATATGTATATTTCACTCATTATTTCGATTATTATATTTACTGTATCTATATAAATAAAAATTTTAATTGTTATAAACAAAATAAGATTTCAAAGCGTTGCTGAAATATTGTTAAAGATCCAGCCCTAATAAAGTTTCTGTCTATATATATCATTGCGTTGATAGAAGTGGCTTATAATTAGCAACTTTTCTGTAAACCATTTTTTAAATTGAATCAACATTTTAATTAGATTGAAGAACAACATTTTAAGACTATGTTTTGATGCTTACAGCGTTGTATCAGTTGCGTACAGCGCTACAAGCATCATTTATTCTTGTTTAATATTTGATAGATACAATAAGAATGAAATGTTTACAGCATATAAGTGTAAATACGGAACGCATCTTAACTAGTGAATATGCATAATTTTACTTTCTATGTTATACTTTCAATTATGTTGTGTATAAAAAAAATTATATATTCTTTAACTCCGAATAATTCCATCCAATTTCTTCTTTTATGTAAACACTCGCGCGATCATCAGTGTTTTTACACTCCAATTAAAATTAGTAAATTTAAGCACGTTAAGTAGCTTATGATAATATTTCTAAAAAGTAAAAATTTTAAATAACGTTTTTTTATGTATTTTCGATAAAATTGGATATTTTAAAGATTTATAAAGAATTATTTAAAAAGAAAAAAAATATGCTAGACAATGTCCATATATACAAAACAATATTTTATAATAATTTACATTTTATTGCTGTATAAAAATAGGGGTGACTAAAGACAGAATAAACTAAACTGAGTCGAAACGTTTTCTACCATTTTACAATTTTCGCAATAATTAACAAGATATTAATTATTAAAAATTGCCGAATATTGGTCTTCAATAATTTTTTTCTCAAATACTATCAACTTTATAGAAAAACTGCAAGAGACAAAAATTATTTTCTTCTCATAGAACTCTAAAAATTTTTTCAAAATTTTTTATCAACTTTTTAGTACTGCATTTTCTTATATATAAACAATTATTTTTACCAACATGAGAAAATATGGTATTAAAAAATTCTGAAAAAATTCTCAAAACTTTATGAGAAGAAAATAAACAATTTTTGTCTCTCGCTATTTTTCAGTAAAGTTAGTAGTATTTGAGTAAAAAATTATTGAAAATCAATATTCAGCGATTTTTAGTAATTAATATCTTGTTAACTATATTGCGAAAATTGCAAAATGATGCGGACTTTTCGACTCACAAGTTTATAGTCCGTACTATCTGCACACGAGCCCTTTGACAAAACTTACCAGACACCCTGTATATATGTATATGTATATCTCATTACATAAATCAAATCGGTAATTTTAGTAATTGCGCAAAATTATATATGTACATATATGTATATTATGTATATGTATAATTATCTTTACTCTTCTAAGAAATCAATCTTGTGTAATTAAAATTACAAATTAGGTTTATGTAATGATATATGTGTATATGGTGTATATATATGTGTATATATATATATATATATATATGTGTGTGTGTATATATACTCATACAGCACCGATTATTGCGGAAAGTTTTCAGAAATGTTTCAACCTTTTACATCTCATGTGCAACAATTCTGAAAGAATTCTGCAATACGTCATATGAAATTAACGTTTAACAGAAATTTCTGTTCTAAAATCTATCATAGACAATAAATTGAAAAACATATTTAAACAGAACAAAAAATCATAATGTTAAAATGGCTCCAAAATGTTTACTAAAAGTCATTTTTCTTATCAATCAAGTAATTTTTTGATGGTTGATTACAAATGTGAATTTAAAGTCTTTTTTATCATTTCACAATTTAATTCATATTGGTTATCATCTAGAACTGTCGTCTAGTACAAGTTAACATTTGCTTAATGTATATAAGGTCTACAGTTTGTACTTACGAAATTGGAAGTTAACTAGTAGAATATACGAAAAAATATCATGGAGTTCTTAGAATTAAATTTATACATTTAATTCTATACAATATCATTTTACGAAAATTTATGTGTGTGTGTGTGCGTGAGAAATTTGATGTAGCAGTGTGCAGTGACGTGTCGATGACACGTAACTTGTATGTGTGTAACTCTTTATTGAATCAGTAAAACAAGGATTCGGAATTCGGTATTCATTTTAGGATCTCCCTAAAGTTCGTATCAATCTACCGACTGCCTACTCTGACTGTCGATCCACAATGAACCAGTCAGTCAACCTCATTAATTGTAATTAGGTCATTATATCGGTTATCAGAGTTGGCAGTCGAGTTTGCCTGCAGAATCGATAGTCTGATACAGACTTAAAACTCTTTAGCAAATCTCTGTTACCTTTACAAAATCTATATATATATATATATATATATATATAAGATAATTTACGCTTAAGGATAGATTTCTGAGATCATTTTGAGACAAAAATTCTAATAACAAAATGTCGAAGCTTTAATATAGTTTTTGAATTATAAATATTTAAAGTTATCGAATCTCATATCGCCTAAAATTTGTGCATTCAGATGTGATACAACGGAAAATCCAACCGTACTTGAGCGCACAAACTTTAGGCGGTATAATTCGATAACTTTAAGTACTTATAATTTAAAAACTATTATATCCTCGACAATTTGGTATTAGAATATTCGTCTCAAAATGATCTCAGAAATCAATTTTTAAGTGTTCTTACGATCTTTATCGAATACTTTGTATATATGAATATATATATATATATATATTTTCTCTCTCTCTCTCTCTCTCTCTCTCATGAAGATTATTAATATGTTTGTCTTGGTTTCAATATGAAAGAAAAAAATCGTCGAAAAATATCCACTATATTGGAAAAAATATTCGATTATGCATATCTCTCTATCCTTCGATATCGTCGTATTTTATAAAAGTATATACAGTCTATTTATATAAATCTATGTACTTCTTTTTCTTTCTATAGATTTTTGAAAAGTCATAGTATCACGATTTAAGAGTCTAAGATTTAGTCTATGTATTTCAATTCACACGCAGGCATTTCACTTTCAGACTTTGACTTTCGCGGTTTTAAACCTATCGAGAAACAGCGCGCTATGCGATTCTCGAAGTTGAAATTCGAAATAATCGAAAGAATGAATAAATACATTAATGGCAGTAATCGAATCTACTTCTACTCGTTCCACATTGTAGATATTGCACTAAAGCGAGTATTTGATTACACAGGGATGCGTTTAGGAATTACGCTCAGAAATCGATTTTCTCCAGGCTATAGTTTACATTACGTATACTATAATAAAAGCGTACTAGAATTATCTGGCCGCAATTCCTAAATGCACTCCAGAATGCAATATTTTTCTTCCCCCGATTATTTTCTCGACATTTAGTTATTTTTACAAATAAATATGATATATATATTCTAGCCTAAATCGTAAAATATGACAGAGATGAATCGTTGGACGTCGTTTGATGTGCATCCCACATGCGATATTTGTAGATTTATAAATTTAGCATGCAATAAATATTCGAGCGAAACTTCCTGGCAATGTCAATTATATCACGAACGTTGAGCAATCACGCTCAACGTGATTCACGTTATCATTTGCGAATCTCTAAGGTGGTGTCAGTCACGCGATAGTAGTGTACCTGTAAAATACATTATTATATAGGAACACTACGCGATAGCGCTCCGAGAAATCATTCATAAGCATCTTATAAATAAAGCTGAATTCTCAAGTTAACAAAAGTAGATTCGAACACCAAGATTATTGAATATTGTATTTATAAAATGGACGCCAATGCCAAATGCACAATCCTAGTGACCGGATTTGGTCCATTCAGTACACACACAGTGAACGCCAGCTGGGAGGCGGTGAAGGAATTGCAGGAACTATGGAAGAATTCCGTGGAATTTTCCGACGTTAAACTGGTTGTAGAAAAAATTCCGGTTTCGTACGATTACGTATCTGATTATATTCCTCAACTCTGGAAGAAACACAATCCTTCGGTAAGTAGTGTCACACGTAAATGTAGGTATGCAATACGTCATTCATTTTTTTTATTTATTTTGTACGAAAGATGCTGTCTCAATTTATATCGCATTGTCCTGTTTTATTAAATAGATTTATCAATTAATACATTAAAAGGGAAAAACTATTGAAGATTTAGTAGAGACAAAACGTTTTTATATTTTTATTAATGAATCAGTTTTATCAATATTATTTTTTAACAATTAATTTTGGTTCGTTATTGACCGATTTTTTCTTTCTCATTGATTGTATTGCAAATTTTATATTTTAATTAATACTTATTATTTCTATTGTTTTAGATTGTCCTACATGTGGGTGTATCACATGAAGCTAAATCTTTAATGATAGAGCAACATGCTCACAGCAACGGCTACAACAGATTTGATATATATAATAAATGTCCCGATGAAACAGATGTCGAGTGTAAAGTTTTGAAAACTGAGGTAGATGTCAGAGAACTTTGCAATAATGTGAATGAAAACTTCGAAAGAAGCGGATGCAAAGCTTGTCTGTCGGACAATGCTGGCAGATATCTGTGTGAATATATATTTTATCAATCACTCTGTATTGAGCCAACAAAGACTCTATTTGTGCACGTTCCAGATTTTGACAATTATCCTAGTAAACAAACTGCAAACGGTTTACATGAAATTTTGTGTCGCTTAATAAGAAATTTGGACTTGAGTTAACAGTCTTAATCTAAGCTGTTAAGTGATTAATAATAAGGAATGATAGTGTATGCGTTCAAAGTCTATATACACTTTCTTATATACATATAACATAATATATCTAGAAAAAAATAAAAAAGGTTAAGAACATAGAAGTACTTAATATAAATGTGATATTAATATGGAATATAGATTATAACAAATCAAATTTTATTTTTGCTGTATGAATGTCCAGCTTTGATATAAATATAGTAACATTCCAATTATTGTGCATTGCAATTTATGATCCAGGTTGAAATTTCGTTCGTGCGGGTGGAATATTGTATCTAAGTTCATGAAATTCTGGCTTTCTGATCATCGATGCAACGTGCCCCATTTGGATCGTGCAGTCAGGATTTAGATTTGATGGTAGCAATGTGCATTCTCGCTCTAAAATGCACGCTAATCCTTCTAATAATTCGATGAATCCTATAGACGCTGCTGCACGTCGTAATCTGTTTACCTCCTATATGCGTAAAAAATAATCATTTCATAAAAATTTTATCATTTAAATCATATACAATTGCTTTATTCTTTTGATCAATTTAATTTACCTTGTAAAAGTTTTGTGTCTTGTCGGGTAATTTTCTCGCATGTCTTAATATTTTTTGAATATCAGACTGCAAGCCAACTTGGCGAATCCATGAAGGAGCATTTTGTGTATAACTTCTCTTTTCAGTTGGTCTAACTGGAAAACTAACTGGAGAACTTTTAACCGTATCTAACGGACCCAAATTGCTAAAATTGCCTAACCACGGTACAACGTCAGATCCTGGTTCTAATACTGTTAGCATTAAGTTAGATTTCTTCTTTGTATCCGCCCAAGAATATATAAATCCATACCATTCGTTATTCAACATACAAAGGGCTGCCATGTTTTCTACCTGCAAAATATATCAATTATCTATCAATTTAATCAGATTCAAATAATTTTTAGATTCCTAATAAGACATTACCTTTAATGCTCCATGAAGCAACACACAAAAAGACGGCATTTTTCCTTCATCTTCATTTTCATCGGTATCTGACTCCTCTTCTAACGATATGCCCTGCATGCTTGAATTTTTCTCTGTTGTCAATGGTAATACTAAATGTCTAGAAATGGAACTTGGGCTACCAACATCTCCTACAGATATAAATCCACATATTTCTATAGTTTTTGATATTGCCAAGCCTGGAGCCAATTCGAAATCTGTCTTCTTTGTATAAGGCTGAAATATATATAATACAATGTCTATATAATTGTTTAATTTAGTATGTAATACAGCATATGCTTTCATAATGTTTGTCATTAGTGTCATTACCATAGGGGCTGGTGATAATAAAATACGGGAGCCTAAATGGCCACACTTTAGGTATCCTTGGAAAGAAACATAATTTGCTTCCGCTAGCTTTTGGAAGCAAGTCATGATGGAATGTTTGCTGAGCGGTGATTCAGGAACTAATACAATGCTGTCACCACCAGCTAGGTCAGCTAAACGCTGATAGAGAGGTAAACCGGTCTGCAAACTAGGATCTGCAAACATGATACAAGCAATATATTTAAATATAAGAAATGAAAAATGAATAGAAATGTTTTTTCATGTTTCAACTTACCCTGCTGCGATGCAATGCAAACTATACTTAATTTTCCTGGGTATGGAAAAGGTAGGGGAAAGGGATTTACATCTTGTGTGACATTTAAAGAATTTAAAGAATTTAAAGAATTGCCTAAAGACATTGGTCCTATGCCAGGATTGCCATCTGTAATTAATATCACTTGGCAAGCCGTGGCATTACCCCATTCCGCCATAATTACATTATTAACTCCATGTAATGCTCCTTCAATAAATGTCTTGTCACACTCATCGATAATTCGTAACTTGCTGCGTATGCCTTCATAATCGCGAGTAAAAGGGCAAATTACTTCGTACAATGATGAAAATGCAATCTGAAATTTGAAATTTGTTAAGTTTACATGTATTAATATACCTATTATAATAAGTATGTTATCTGACATCATATTAGTCTGTTCTTACCACTGACACAAATTCTAACTTTGAATTAACTTGCAAGTAGTGTAACAGAGTGTTTATGCCATGCAGCGCTAATTGATGCCGCGTCAATGATTCATAATTTGGCGAATATTCATTCCCAATCATAGATCCACGTCTCCTCATTGAGAGAGAGACGTCCAACGCTATTACCGTAGGCATTTTGACGCCCGAATAAAGTCAGCGTGATTAAAGACTACAGATACTTAAATCCCATAATATATTTATTAGCCGCGTATACAACTTTTTCTTCTGAATCTGCATAAACTTCTTTGACAACGTATTAATAAACGTAGGTTATGTAGAAAGCCACGTATTAAATTTTCCTGTGTATTGATGTCTGTTTCCTCGCAAAGAACAGTTGCTCGTCTCAAGTTAATAAAAATTAAAAAATTTTGTTAACAATACTTCTGTCATACTAATGTATTTCTTAGATTAATAATGTTATCATGTACCAACCACAGTCATATACATACATCGATACACTCCTAAACACAAACTCCGAACTCCGATGCTCCTAACCACAAACCTAGCATGACCTAACAGAACTAACAGTCCTAGTTCTAGTGGCTGATTTAGTTTAATTCCTTAAAATTCATATTGAGCAAGTAAGCATGATATATTACTTTATCCTTGTTTAATATATAATGAACAACAAAAGGATAAAATGATACTCTATAAATTCTTTGGAATAGAATCTCACACTAAAGAGTGAAAATTGGACCAGCCTTGAAAAAGAAGGGCATATAAAATAAGATTTACTCTAAAAATTTTATAGAGTACACAGTAAGCAAATCTACATTTTATATTTGCTACTGCTTATGTTAAATTTACGGATGTTTCAAATTTTCTAATCTATTCTGAACGGTCTTCAACACAAAAGATCTTGTGTTGAAGTACCCTATCTCTAAGACTGGTATGCATAGTCCATTCTTATTATAACATCGTTTTAAGTAGTCTTAAAATGCTAATATGATCCTTTGATTGGTTCGTGACATTTTGAATATACTCACAACAGTCTTAAATATAAGAATCAAAAATAGCATAATTTAATTTAACTTTCTTTTAAATAATAAAAATTAAATTAAAATTTGTTATGATCTATAAATGCATATTTTTTATTAACATACATATTTTTTTACAACATTTGTTATGATCTATAAATGAGCCGTTTATTTTGAAAGTGACCTAAGTCACTTTAAAAAAAAAAAAAAAAATGTTTATGACAGCTAATTTCAAGTTGTATACGCTACTACAAAGGTCAACAACAAAACATTGAAAAATGGACTTAGGCCACTTTCAAAATAAACGGCTCAAATACATATTTTTTATTAACAGAATATAATTATTTTTATTCCGTGTATAATTATTTTTATAATTTTCTACAAAAACCAACATTTTACATTTTCTTTCTTCCCTTCTAAGAGTTTTATACAAAGATTATATTAAACATTAATGAAACAACACTAAATCTATGTGAAAATGTTGACAGTTATTGTCTATGGCTAAACAAATATAAACTTCATTTTTATAAAAGACTTGCTCGCATTTATGTATGTACATATATCACATTAATTTGTACCTAGTTCAACAAATGTAACACATTCTTAACAATTACCATAAATTATAATAAAAAATAAGACTTAGATCTTCTGATATTGATATTTACAAAATTCATAAATAATCTAAATATACAAAGAGCCATCAGCGGGGCCTAAATATCTCATAGAGATTAATATTACGTCGATTAAAGTCCACACACCTAGTCCACCAAAACTAAAAAGCTTACCAATACCTTCTTGCCAGTGTCCCAAGTAAAACCTACAATTCATATAAGAATCTTATATGAAATTCATACTTAATCGATTGTCTATATTCCAAGTATGCTAAAATCTCATAAAGTACCTATCTGCACCAAATCCTCCAAGAGTAATGCTTAAGATCAAAGCCGTAGACCAACGATATCCAACTGTCCAGTTACAAGGTAAGTTCTTCATAAACTTCCGTCTGCCCAGACACAGTATGTCATTGTTTACTGTACAATTTGTTCTGCATCAAAAATATTAGAATGTCAATATCATATTATTACATACACACACACACGCGCGTGCACGCACACACACACACGCGCGTGCACGCACACACACACACGCGCGTGCACGCACACACACACACGCGCGTGCACGCACACACACACACGCGCGTGCACGCACACACACACACGCGCGTGCACGCACACACACACACGCGCGTGCACGCACACACACACACACATATGTATGTATCTTCTGTTGACAATGTAAAATTGTCATCCTAAAAAAATCTGAAAAAATTCTTGTATACTTGCAAAAATGAGTTTATGATAGAAGTCGGGTTGCATTTTACTTATTCTTTACAGATTTAAATTTACCTATCAGAATTCACAAAAAAACGAATGTATATTTAAAGTCGCTGGTAAGGGTATATATATACATAAACTATATAAATTTATATATATATATATATAATGGTGTTACATTACCTATAATACTGCTGAGGAGATGCTACTGAGCTACAGGAATTTTTCTGATGGCACTGATGCTCCCAGTGGTCAGTTTGATAACAGTAGCGGCATATGTATTTCTTCGTGAAAGTCTGTTCTCCCTGTTATAATAAACAAAACATCAAATTTAATTATATCTCGAAACATGCGATTTAATATATTAAAAAATTTTAAATTTTAAGCTGGAGAAAAAAATGCATAATTCTCTTTCCACAAGTTTTACATACTATACAGTCGACATGTTCCATCACGGAGCAATTTGCCTCATATGTTGCTCCATATCTGCAGCTGTAATTTAAGTTGCACTTCAAGCATTCTCCACTCAATTCTACGCAAGGTATCCCGCTCGGACACAGACTAGCCATTTCCTCCTGCAATTTAACAATCGAATTTGTACTCTCAAGTATTGTAACATGGAGTTATTACTTAGATTTAACCTATAATAGGAACACATATTTTTTTGTGATGCTAAAAGAATATAAAGAACTCTTGGAACTCACAAAAGTTTTTTCTTATTAATTTGATTTTCTTTAAGAATTGCCACACTTGAACTTAGTATGTAGTACAATAATTAGTCTACATGAATAGAACAAAATTGTGAAAAATAAGACTGTAAAACATAAAATTATTTCAAATTATGTTATTTAAAAATAAGAAAATATCCCAGGATCTCATCAGGATCTACTGTTCTAGTAATGGATTAAAGAATCTTACCTTTTTGCTGCTATAGGCTGGTGTTGAGTTTACATTAGCTTCTTTCAGAGCATAGCTGGTTGCAGTGCCTGCAACAATTGAATCAAATTATAAATGCATATAAAAAAGAAATCAAATACTTCAACGCTTCAACATTAATACAAATAACTTTACCTTTAATACTGACATTTAGGTCTAATTTTTCATTTGTTAATTAACTTGTGATTAGGCTTAATCTAATGATAATGTAAAATTATATTTTTGTGTCTTTAGTTAATCACTAAACTGATGGTTTTGTAGTGAATAACTTTGAAATTATTAATACAAAACTATTAATAATAGTTAGAAAAATTTTTTTATATTACACTATTAAGTTAAGTGAGGTTAAGTTTAAACCATAAATTAACCAGATAATGAAAAGCCAGATCTCACAATTTCACGTAAACAGATTTTTCTTTGCCAGTTCCCACATTAGTCGTTAGGGAACAAATTCACTCACCGTAATCCATGCGAGCCTCCTGAACGGAGGTTGACAGGAGTGCCATGAAAAGGAATATCACGTTCTTTGAATTAATCCGAACGACATTCATTCTGCGCGAGAATTCCTCTCACCAGTCGTCGGATGCTTGATTCGCGAATTTGACGTTTCAAGTCCCGACTTTATTATCATGTGATAAGAGCACGTGAAAGAGAAGCACGGCAGCGTCCCGTCAAATATTATACACACCACACACGCTACATACACTTGGCGCCATTAGTAACATTAGACACCTTTCACACACGTTCGACAGCTGTAAGAAGCTCTAAGCATTTAATCCAGACGTGCCACGATTCGTCAAAAACGATTATTCGCCCCTATTGGTTAAATGCAAACTTTTTTTAGTTATTTTTTTCATTAATATATAATAAAAAACATTTTATATTTATATATTAGAAATGGTCCTTAATTGTTAAAATTTTATGTTAAATTTTTAACACATTTGAGTGTTAATTTAATAAAGGCCTGTTTTTTTCCATAATTCAGGATTGAACTTCTTGCATGATTCATCTGTTTTTTTCATATTAGAAAAAAGATAAAAGATGACTCTATAAATGCACAAAAAATTAAAGTAATAGAAAAAGAGAAACAGGCCTATAATATGGCTACTTTTTATTTTAATTATTAATAAAATTATTTTATGTTAAATTAATATTCAACATTTAATATTAAAATAATACAAATTATAAGTAAAAAACAAAAGTAAATAACAAAAATATATAAACGTGTTTTAAAACGTAAATTCTCTAAAAAAAAATGAATGAATAAAATACATGTTAATTTAACATAAATATTAATTTTACTGAAAAAATATGCTTTCACAGTTTGTTTACAAATTATATCAGTATTATATTTTTTAATTTTTTTTTTACATATATATAACCTGTGTTAATTTCTAACATATTTGTTAAGAACGATATTCGTCTATTTCATTGCATTGCAATCTTTTTTTGCTATTTTTTTTATTAGTACATACTAAACAAAATTTTACATTTATCTATAATAAGAACGATCTTTATGTTAAATTAACACAAAAAATTTTAATGGACCGTTTGGGACTCGTGTAATGTTAAAGAAATTTAACACAAAAAAATCTTTAAACTGATAATTGAGGAGAAACAATATGGAGCAGCCAATCAGATTTCCTACGCCAATTTTTCACTCGGCTTGATTCCCTCTCTCATCGAAAAACTCGCGTTTTCCTCATTTTTTTTCCGATAACAATTCAAACCGGAACCGGAATGTCGGAAGCATTAACGATACCGAGTGTACCGAAAATGCACGCTGCGTCACACGATTGGAACCGACAATATATGCTCAGTACATGCATGATGTAATACATGAATACGTGTTTTGTCATAATTTTGACGAGGGATCGTCTTCAAGGCAATTGTGTCAGAAAATACAAAGAAAAAAACAGGGGATATAACGAGTAAAAAACGAAAGGCGGTATGAGCGATGCGGTGCAATGCGATGGAGTCTCGCGTGCATGCTCGTTTCCAACAATCAGCTGACTTCCGGTACCACTGTGAGACGTTGTTAGAATGTTAGCGAGGTGTTTCGGTAGTTTCGCTTGACGGAAGAGTGTCCCTTTTTTTTCGCGAGGCAAAACGCGCGCGTTGACACGGTCTCCCTTTCGCGAGATCGCGCAAGTCCTTTTCTGCGTTCGGCAGTTCCGGCCGGAACGAAGCGATGTGATCCCCGCCTAACCACGCAACAGAATCACATCTTTCGAAGATCGAATCCCGTGTCGTTACCCGATCTCTAACGGGTGATCTCGTGTCGCAGCACATGGTAAGCGGGATTCCGCGATAACAGAGTCGTCAAATAAATGGGGAATCTGATTTTTTCTTATCGAGGAAAAGTATCCTCTGATGTCCTTGTTATACCTTTGTTACGTGTGTGTTTTGGTTTGTAGGATGCCGTGTAACACCATCGCTGCCACTTTCGTTGACGACAATATGAATCCAGAGGGGAACGATGGGAACAGCCAGGGTAAAGCGGAGGTCAGATTGGACGTCGGTCTGAAAAATGACAATCAGTCTGTGGACCAAGACGCTAGAACATCCAAGGTACAGCTGGAAAACGGAGCCGAGGAGCAATTGAGGCTGAATAACAACAGCGGCGAGAGTAACATTAAGCTCGTGTTGCCATCCAAAACCTCTGTTGTGCTTTCCAATGGGACAAATTCCATACAAACCCCTGTGTCTGATAGTGCCAATTTTTTGGAGCAGAACGTTTGTCAAGATGCGAACATATCTTCCATATTTACAAACGCGACCGCCAATATCAAGTCTCAAACTGTAAACACCAATACCGTTAATTGTCAATTGAAGCATAAGACTGTCATGAATGCAAGCTCGTTGAATCTGCCTAAATCCCAGATGCACTTGAATCTATCTTCCACTCAAGCAAATATACACCACAATCATAACTTAGGGCCAGCAGTTCTTAATTCTACTGCAACTACCAGTGCTATGTTACATTCAAGTGTATCTACGTTAAATGTATCAGTAATACCTCCTAATTTATCAACGATTAAATCAAACGATGACATGGATATGAAGAATAATGTAGATTATGCATCTGCCATAGAGAAATGTCCTTCTAAGGTTTCTTGCAGTTCAGATTCTAGTCCAGAAGCAGACTGTTCCTGGACATCAAAGTCCTATGGATCTAAACGTGTATTAAATAATATAGGTGGTAGTATAGGTTCGACGAGTCACGGAACTTGCTCTTTTTTAAGACCTAATATCAATGGCAGTAGAGAAGTTGCTGGACCCAGTGGATTGCAAAGAGTATGTTTTCACATACCGATTCCTCTAATTGAATGTTTATACTTTTCACCGAATTTAGAGTTTTCTTGCTTTTTTAGACTTCACAAAGAGAACAGATAGAGCGAATGGATTCTAGTTCTGGAAATGAAGGAGATATGTCTGATGGAGAAGACTATTGTTTCTATACTTATAAGGGAAACAACGATGTGATTCCTTTGGATCAACAAGAAGAATTGAATCAAGTCCATGCCGCAAATCAGGAAGCAGAGGGGCAGAATCATAGTGGTAGGTCGAGTCCAGAGATGGATTACTTGGAAATGGATTTTGATCCTGGACCTTCTTGCGAACAGGTAAGATATTTACTGTACTATGAAATTGAGTCAGATTATAATATTTCTTTTGCCCTCAAAGGATACTGGAGATAGTGATCTGGCCTCCATAAATGAAGATATACAAAATATAGCATTAGATAATGTAGAACAAGACCCAGTGCTAAATGATCTGAGTAGTGGAAAAGTCGTGTCTAGACAGGGATTGGTATCGATCCCGCAGACTTCAAAACAAACTGCACAGCATGTTAATCATACTACTTTCCAACAATGCACAAGCAATCAATGTACAGTAGAACAAAGTGCAAAGTCAACGTACTCAGCTCCATGGATGCCTAGTACTAGCGCTGGAACTGGTAATTTCATGACTATGACTAATCTAACAATTCAAGTTCTAGTCTTATCATTATACAAGATATTTCACGTAATATAAAATTTACAGGAAGATGGGATAGCGCGACACTTTATCGTAATACAGGTTGTCCAGTACGTGAATCATACGGTTATCATAACACAAGTGGTGATCTTATATCGCCTGGTGATAATAGAGATTCGGATTCCGAATTATGGATTGAGTCCTCAACAGCATCTCTCCCGGACAATTCCAATTTAAATGCCAGGAAGGTTAATCTCATTTCTACGCTTTATCATCGAATAATGGCTAAGAAACTAATGCTCAATAAGCATGCTGCCTTTAATCAAAGTGGTGATTCCAATCTGGTTAATATATTTACTATTAAACAGATTTAAATCATGTTGAACAAACTATATCTTATTAAATTTTAAACAACATTTGAACAGGAAAATGAATTATGTAACGAACGGTTAGATGGGTTGCCACCAGTTGAAAAAGTAATGCTGTGGAGCGAGCAAGAAGCCACGATGAAGCAAGTTACGCAAATTGGTACCTCCGCTTGTGGTGCTACATCCGCAATTAATGCTTTGGTAATATTCAAGTAGATAATGTGCGGTCCTCTTAACGCTGCAAATGTTTTGAATATTTGATTAATTAGAAAAAAGAGAATTTTACTAATTGATCAACCAAAAAATGCTTCAAATTGTAACATCAAGTGGATCGTAGCCATAAATATATAACAATGACGAAACTTGCAAATTTTTGCAGTAATTTGATCGAATTTGTTTATGTATAAATCATCTATTTTTAGTTGGCCTTAAATGTATCATTTTCGCTGGAAGTATTAGTTAAAAGTGTAAATACAAAATTGAGAGAATTGGGTGTACCGCTACCAAGGTATCTTGTCAGTCGTTCAGTGGCAGGAGCAACTCATAAAGACATAGCACGAGGGATTACTCTGTCCACGCATGGTGCAGCTGTAACAAAATTTTTTGCATTTTATCCCGAAAGAAAGGTTTCATTATCCCATTGGTTGCATTATTGGATTTCCAGAGGTGAGAGATTAAAGAATGTGTTATTCTTTAAACAGATGTAGTTAAGTGAAAATATATATTATCGAAATGTATAATGTATGTAAGTGTAAAATATTATATTTTCACATTTTAGGTGCGGCACCAATTGCAACATTGAATTTACAACATTGCGGAGAAGGTTGCGATATACCGGACGCATGGCATCATCAAATGATATTCGGTGTAGGACAAGCTGGTATATACTTAACAAACCCTTTAGAATGTTTGCCTGAACAGGTTTGTATGATCGATATACAAAATTAATAATACAAATTATCATGCCCGAATATAATTATTATGGAACTAATTTAATCATAACTTTATTTTTATGATTTTTAGCTTGTATGGCATCAATTAGTTAGCCCTAGTATTTTATTAATAAGAAAAACAGACGTTCTAGCGCATTGGAATGAAAATACAGATCTAACACCGCTTGCGACGATGGATCAAAAGTGGCGAAAACTTAATGTCCTTGGTATGTTATATATCATATATATGTATACATATTTTTTAAGTAGATTTTTTAGTTACAATAATTTAGTTACAATAATTTAGTTGTAATTTTAATGAAACATATTTGTGGTACAGGGCAAGTTGTAAATATGGTCCGAGAATCAATGAGCCAAAGGCAACAACCTAATAGCACGATTACTGGTGCAACTCACATTCGCATTCCGGCATCTTACCCAGCAGGCATTACCTTGGTCATGTGTGCTGATTCCGCCGCAGCCACTGAATTGTTACATGCAGAACAACTACCACTGCTCTAGTCTCATGGATCAAAAATTAACAAATCGGACTGGTCCACTTGGTTTATAACAAATTTATTAGTAAGCCAGCCCACACACAATGTTCTTACTAATAGTTCATTTATTATTTAAACCAACAGGATGGATATAATTTACATTTTTGACATCAAACGCGTTTGTATTCAAAAAGAATATTGATTAAAATATATTTCAATAGAATATTTCTGTTTTATACATAGTAATATTCAATTATTAAACTACAGAGATATAATATACTTTATAGTATATAGCTTGTAGTTAAAAGTAAGCTTACCTTGACAATGTTCATTACAGATATTATTTCTATGAACAGAATACGAGATAAGTGATATAAGTAATTTGATTTTCCATTGCTTAATTTTATTCATTTATATTTATTGGTTTTTTTTTAAGAATGTATGTCAGTGATTGCAAGTTTATCTTACAACAGTATATCCTGTTAATCAAATGTGTGAACAAAAACGAACATTGTATTTTGTATAAATTTTAATATAGAGTATCTTATTACACGTATTATCTTATGTCGGAATCACGAAGAAGTGTTTGTCATAGATATGTTGACGAAAGAATAATGTTGTGCTGATAAAGCCATAAATATTTTATGTACACATAGATAATGTATAGTCCAACATACTTTTTCCAGTATTTTAAAGAGGTCCTTTCTTTTATAAGTCCGACATACTAAAACAATAAGAATTCTTGTTATACAAGGAATTGTTAATATAATCATATGCTATATCTGTTTTCTTTTTAGTCTTACCTTTCTATAAAGGGTGCACGCATACTCGATGTAATAGGAGCGGGATTAGCTTCGTTAAGTTTGAAAACGCTCTCGATACGGGCGATTTCTGTCGAAGTTGTGTCCATGCCACAAAAAGCAGCCCAATCATTTACAACCATACCGGCAGCGATTACGTTGCTGCCTCTGTTCACTGTTCCGGTCTAAAATACAATTATTGTTTACAAAAATAGAAAATCATAGAATCTTTGTTTGTCTTACCGCAAGTGGCACTTGCAGAAGAGAAGACAACTCGTCTTGCTCTTGAATAGGCATATTCGGATGCACCAAACCACCTTGGTTGGATAAAATGGAATATGAACCAACAAGAACATTACTTGCAATAGTTTGTCTAAATACTTCCACATTCAGAGTATCAGCTAAAATTTCTTCAGTTTCCTTCAATTAAAAAAAAAAACAAAATTAGAGCCATTAAAGTAGTATACTTTAGTTATAAATTTCTTAATCCAACATAATAGGAGATACATATAAAAAATTTACCTTATCCAGATCTGGATGAACTAAGGCAACATAATCATTACATGCTATAACATTGCCTAGAGCAGAAAGTCTCTCTTCCACTCTCTGCACCTTTACATTATCTGGTAAAGAATTCCGAATGTGTTGTAGTTCTGTATCTGTTGTTGTATTTGGTACTAATAATCCATTCTTGTTCGCTATATTGTAAAGATAAATATTTGTGAACAATATATATATATACACAGATAACATATAGGTAAGAAAAAATTATGACTTTTAAAAACATTCAATTTTTTTATGAGATTGACTTTTTTCTAAGAAGAAATAAGTGCATGCAGAGTTGGCATCTTTCACTACGTTGTTGTTAAAAATATTATTAATAAAAAGTATTTAAATTGACTAGAATATACCAATAAATTATACATAAGAAATTTTTTTATTAATTGCTATACTATTTTAATCGTTACATATTACCTAATTATTTAGGTAATATATAATTTTTATATATATATATTCATTAGATAATAATAAAATTTTAAGATTTTCAAGAAAGTTTCTTATGTATTAATTGAATGCTTTCATTTGTTTTTGTGCCGTACTATTGGTAAGTTCTACAATGGCAGTACTAAAAATCTATATTTCATGTTACATATGCTATAGATTTTCAATATTATCAATATATTTCAGAATGTATCCTAATATTCATTATTCAATTAAAAACTGTTAACTTATCGTCACTTCGATAAAAGTTATTTTAATATATTTACCAACACACAGTCGACCTATGATACGGCATCCTGCTACTGATACATGAATAACTGGAATTGTCTCAGCTAATTCTGCCTCAAATACGCTGCAATTACATCAACAATGAACCATAGAATTATAACAATTGCAGTCCAATCATATCAAAATCAAATAATAGATTACTGCAGAATGATAGTAACATTTACATTTTGTATTACATATATCTTTTTACATATATAGTGTACATTCTAAAGTATATTATAGTGTATATATTAAAGTTTAACGCTTATTATTCCATTTTATCTTGCTTGATAATATATAATTATATACTATTTTGACACGTTTTTGAGGTTATAATGTAAAAATAGGCATATCCTGATAATATCATCCTAAATATTGTCGCTTTTATTAACAAACAAAGTTAATTAATTAAAAGATTAGTTGCCAATGCAGATTTCGTGCGATTGCATTATGGGTGACGTCATACTTACCTATAGAAGTTTTCGGAACCGCCGATCGCAACCAAACAGTAGGAGTTCGTCAACTTTGAGAATACGCCGATCTCATTGTTGTTCTCGAATTGCACGCGCACCGCCATGACCGTGAAAGCGTTGCAAGCTTTTACATCGGCGTTCTTAGATCGAAATATCGTGCGAACGCTCTCGGTGCTCGTACAGATTAGGCTCGTGCGCGAATCCACGAATGCTAACCTCGAAAATTTGGCAAGTGCCGTTCGCGGGCACGCTAACACGAGGTATTTAATTTCATCATGGGACACGAGATGGTGACACTCGCGGCACGCTATCTGGAGTCCCTAGAAATTATGGCAGGCAGAGCTGTGGCAGGTATTCATGTCGCGTCACGCTTTTTATAAAATGGCGGAACCAATTAAAATTACTACAAAAGTCAGGCAAATTCAAATAGTAGAAATATATATACACATTATATATTATAAATAACAAAATAATTTTTAATGTAGATTTTTAGTCCTCTTATAAAAATAATTATAAATAAGTAATGAATATAATTTTACTAATCTTTCAATAATATATTAATATAAATTAAAAATTATTTAATAGAATGCATAAGTCAATGGCTGCGTTCAGCAGAATGTTTATTTTGCAACTATTGGAAATTTTCTTTGTACTGATTGGGTTATGCTTTTAAATCAAGGGGAATAGTCCTATCTCAGCAAAGAATCAGAAAACGGTTGCAAAACTGTTGTGTTCTGCTGAACGCAGCCATTGTCTTATTGTTACGTGTATTATATGTTTTAGTAAATGAAATTTTTATTTGTTAAAAATAATATTTACATCTAGATGTAAAGTAGGGGATATCCCCTACTTTACATACAGGGCTGGACATGTATTTGAAATACTTTTATTTAAAACACACTATTTGCAATACAAGCGTATTTTGTATTTTTTATTTTAGCAGATCACATAAAAGTATTACGTATTTTATATTTAAAATCGAAAGATTAAAAGCTTTTTGTATCTTGTAATTCAAATAATAAGGTTGATTATCAATGTTAGTATTTAAAATACAAAATACTTTCATAATTTTTGTTATTAATACTGAAATATAAAATACAAAATACTTTTATATGCTCCCATGAAATACAAAATACAAAATATTTTCATGTATTGAACAAACACAAAATACAAAATATAATTATCTTACCAATATTGTTTTTCAAATAAAAGTATTTCAAATATATGCTCAGCCCTGTTTACATATAAACCTTTTATAAGGATCTCTTTTCTGTAATTAATTTTTGATATGTTTTTTTGTGGGATTGAAAGTAATTAATTAATGCCCAGCCCTGTTTACATATAAACCTTTTTTAAGGATCTCTTTTCTGTAATTAATTTTTGATATGTTTTTTTGTGGGATTGAAAGTAATTAATTATATGAAAAATCCTTTTTAGTAATAACTTTTGCATTTTAAAATACAGTAGCTTGGCATTTTAACTTTCGTTTATTTATGCATATATATTATTATTTTAATTGTTAATAGTTTTATGCTTATTATTACCAATTATTTTTTAAGGTCAGAATTTTAATTTTAATATATGTTAAGTTGTAAATATTAAACAGAAATGTGATTACAAAACGTAATACAATATATATGTATAATTATACTTACCACAAAATTGTATCTTT
>NW_017300267.1:751015-781582 GCF_001594075.2 Trachymyrmex cornetzi
CCTGCCATAGTATACGTTAATGTTACACTAATAGATTTACAAAGAAGTGAGACAAAGCTGTTTGATGGTGAAATAAAATAAAATCATATATTTATATATATAAGGATATCTAATTTATAAATATAATTATAACACAATTAGAAAATTTATGTTAAACATACTTTACGTGTCTCAAACGGTCGATTAAAATTTTTGTGTTAATTTAATACAAAATGAATATGTTAGAAGGTAATACAAATATTATATAAAAAATTAACACGAAAAACACTGACACAAGTTGTAGTTAAGCCATCATATTTCTTCAAAATTAATATTTATAATATGTTAAATTAATATATTTTAATAAATTTAATATTTTTTTTTATAATGTATTAATTATCACATTTTGTTCATTTATCGTAGAATTTTATTTTTATATTATGTTGACTTATTCATAAGTTGTGTTATTGTAACACTAAGAAATCAATGTAAAATTCAAAGTATTTAAATAATATATTCTCATTATGTTAAATTAACTCAAACATACTAAAAATTCGGTATAAAATTTTAACAAGAACTTCAATGAACCGTTTCTAACACAAATACAAAATGTTTTTTATTACTGCGAAGGAAATTATGTAAATAATAAGAATTATTATTATTCTTTATGGTTGAATTAATATATTTTACATCTGTATTTATAAAAAAAATTAATTATGTATTTAAAGTATAACGAAAACTAGACATGTTCTAATACATTCCAATGAAGCGGCAAAGAATATAATTTCATTATTATTGTGGTACGACATTACATTGTTACAAAATGATTTCCGCAAGTTTTGTAAATGTACAATGTAAATAAGTAAATTTTTAAGTAGCAAATAGACAAATGAATTTTTATTATCATATATTTACTGGTATTTCTTTCGATTTTTATTTATATCTATACTTCCAATGGGATAAATCTTTTTTTGTTCAGGATTAACGTCGGTAATACAAAATCAGAAAGTTTCATCTTGCATCTTTTTCACTGCCTCGCAAAATCAGCAATCTTGTGGTCGACGAGCTCGATCTGATACTCAGATTTCAATCTTCTTCCATCGTTGATTGATCAATATACAGATTCTGAGACGTGTGACTGAATCTGAATCGTAATTCAAGCGATGTGGTAAACAATAAGTAATAGATAAGTAAGAATGAATCGTAAAATGTTTCATTCTTTTGTATTTTATGCAGTGTCAATGTTTATGATAAAAATAAAATAATAAGAGATGTTACACTACAACATATCTGTAATGAGAACTGCAGTTTCTATAATTCTTTATCGCGTTTGAGTAATAATATCATCAGCCAAGGGAGGCAGGGAAGCCGTGGCCTCTCTAAATCTTAAAGAACAAAAATAATTAAAACCGCTTAAACAAGCTATGTTTAATGAGTATTCACAAAAAATTAATTTTGGAAAGGAAGAAAGAATTAAAGGTGAAAGTTATAGAAAGATTTTCTGAGAATCAAAGACGGCTAATATTGTAAATTTAAGTCTTTTCAATTCAAAGAATCAGTTTACAATTTTAAAAGAAAAATAAAGTAAATTAGTAAAGTAAATATGTGTAATTTTGTGATTTATCTATTAGTAATTAATTAAAAATAATAATATGAAAAAAGTCTAATAATCTTCATCTACCTTCCTTCTTCTCCTGGATTCAAAGATTTCAATTTCAATTTGCTCCTCCCCCCCCCACCCCCCAAACAAAATCCTGGCTACGCTCATGAAAATTATACAAATTTTTCATTCACTAAAGAGTTTCGTAAAAACTAAAATGTAATTGTAAAAGAATTATGTAGCTTTATAATGTAACGTAAATTTCGGTCTTTAAAAATGTAGCATTTTGTAATATACAACGATATTATAATTTCAAATCCTAAAACAATACAAACAAATAAGAAAAAGCTATTGTAAAATGCAGGGTATATACTTACATTGAAATATACTTACGCTATAAGAAATTGTCAAGTTGATAACATGATAATCATAAATCTGTTTTTGTAATCACGTAGAAAAGATCTTAATTTTCTAGGATTGGATTCGGAAGGTTACAGGTATTATAAATTTATTTATGACAATAATGTTCAATATATATTACTGACAATCGAATTTTGTCGCATCATAAGAGTATTAACGTTTCGTAACTTACTATTCGTATTACTTATTCTAAAGGTGTCAATAAAAATAGTGGCTGATGAAAACTATCGTTTTATTAACAATGTTATCGTAAGCGTTATAAATATGCATAGTGTTGTCGTTTTGATTGGTTCTGGAGATCATCTTTCCGAAAATTATCGGCAGTATATTTTAGCGAGAGACTCGTTACGTTTTTCAATTGAACGCCACGACGGATTCGCATTGAATAAATTCGCAATTATTACATGTTGTATATATGTATACGCAGTTCTCCTAAATATATCTCATATTCGTAATAAATGAGACTGATAGAAGTAGAGCTACAGTTTTGCGTTTGATTTCGTGCCACTTTGCGTCGTTCCCTTAGTCCGCTTTTACTCTCTACCTCGTACATATATTTTTCTCGTGTATATCAATATAAAATAAACATAGGAAAATCTTCAGTTGTTCGGCTTGAACGTCGTGTATTGCGGTGGCTTCTCGCTCTTGTAATGGGGCTTCAATGTCGCTAAACGATCGGGTTTGAGAAACAGCTGCTCCCCCTGCACAATTTCCATCTTAGGATCTTAACCCTCGGTAGCTCGCAAATTTCCATTCGAATTAGCCTGCTGCTGCTCATCGAACAACTCAAATCTTGAATATTTATTACTGATCTCAGCTACTTGTCTTTCATGAAGAAACTAGGAATTTACTTTTGAATCGTCTTAAATTCATGGTCTCTCTTTAAAAAGTGAAGATTATATCTACGGAAAGTTTTGTGTGCAATAATAATTCATAAATTATACTCGTACATAATAATTATAAATAATGCGCACGTATAATTTTAATTTCTAAAAAATACGAATTTTTGAATAGCATAAAAATAAATTCTCTCGATCGATTTATTGAAATAGAACGCAAAAAATGCGTAGCGTTCACGTAATACGTAGATTAACGCGCGAATTAGTTTTTTACATAAATCCTCTTAAAAAATAACGAAATATTTATATATGAATTATTTCGAATGTAGTTCGACATACGGAGTTGCAGAAGACTAATGCGAACTTAATACGAATGCATACGCGTATAGTGCACGAACGGGGGCACGAATTGCTATCATAATGTTCTACGGGTTATTACTTGGCAGTCGGGGATAGAAACTAGCATAGGTGCAATCTGTGCAATTCTAGGCGCGTCCGAAACGTGGCACGCGAGGACGTAAAGTTGCAGGGTTGTTCTACACCCATGACAGCACAGGTGCCAAATAATCCAGGCTACAGTTAGGTAGCAGATTCAATATGGCAGGCAAAATCGAGACTAAGGAAGTAAGATACGTGTGTATGTGTATGTATAATAACGTGAAAAGAAACGTAGACTGTACATAAGTATAACTGATCATTTATCTTATAAATGTACGTTATAAGAGATATGTGATGACGAATGAGAGAGATTGTTGCGATGAAATAAATGAACGAATAGACGAATAATTTCATACACGACGCGTTAATATGCATATCGCATAATAATTTATATTTTTTCATTAAATAATAAATTAAAAATAGAGTGAAAATAATATTAAAAAATTGAAAAAAAATTTCGATTGTAATCATTATAGTCGGGATTGGGATATATATATGGGTGTGATGATAAATGGTACCAATATGTATGATCACTTTTTAATGATGACAACTTTATACACGAAAGGGAACTCGGCACAACTCCTCGAAACTATCTCGTACGCCATACAGTGAAGTCCCATATTGTTAATCCAATTACAAAGTCGATGGTGTTCGCCTTCAGACTTAATTAATGTCGATGATAACAGGAGATATAATATTAGCTAATCTTAATAGGATGATAACGGTAAACAATACGGTGCGTCGTACTTGAGTTAGATGAAAGTAATCGATGGGAAAGTTTCTCTGTACATAATCTCGTGAGGTGCAGGGTACATAGAAAATGCAATTCCGACATGCTCACTCGTTGGTCGACACGTCCTGAAACGATCTATACAGCTTGGTTCCCATTTTTCTGAGAGTCTCATTGTTGAACCGATAAATTATTCGTATATGGCTACTATACAACTGTGAATCGAATCATTGTCGGTTGTCGGCTTTGTTCAAACTACCCTTTGCAACAGCGACGTAGAAGCGCATCGTCGTAATTATCGCAAACGTACGTGGGCGATTACACATCGCTGTTAACGTTGAAACTTTCATTAATTGGACGTCGATTCGTATGTTAGATCGTGATCTAAACAGGTATACGTATGTATATGCGTATGTACATATGCACTTAGTGTTCAATAGATATAGCAACATATCGTTATTAAATCGTAATGAGCATAGTTTCGATTACTAATTAGTATCTATGATACAAACACTCTTCAAATATGGTCTTCGACGGTTCGTTTACAATGCTTATCAGCGTTTCAAGCATACGATGTCAACGATCGGATAAAAGAAGGGGAAAAAAGAAAGAATTTATCTGCATTATTGATATTTGCTAATCGCGCCTACAATTTTTAGTGGCAGTGTGGAATAATGTATAGCACAGTAACGAGTTTCGCGTAACAATTAATTATTTCGTTCACAATGGCTGCGTTCAGCAGAAAAAGCAGCTTTCTCTGCTGAACGCAGCCAATGCTTATCGTCGTTTCAAGCATACGACGTCAACGGTCGGACGAAAAAAAAAAGGGGGAAAAAGAAAGAATTACGTCCGTAATATTGATATTTGCTAATCGCGCCTACAATTTTTAGTGGCAGTGTGGGGTAATGTATGGCTGTAACGAGTTTCGCGCAACAATGATTAAATTACAGCTATTCTCTTATAAGTTTCCGAAACGATTGGATGATCTCGGTGCGCGGATCGGTCGTTCGTCATTAAGAGCTGCGAGCGTAAATTCGGCGATCTCGGTCGAGTTCAGTCTTACGTTCTTGAATCCCGCAGGACGCGCGGCTGCAGGGAATATACTCCTTTCTGGATGCAAGTGAAATCAGAACAGAACGAGGTGAGCTATCCCCGCGAGAAACGAGCCGAGACTCTCGGCAAGAGAATTGATAGGAATTCAGTTTACGATTAAGTGTTTCAATTTCATTCGTAATGAATTCCACTCAATTCACCTTAATCCGGTTTACTTTTTACAAGGATGAGACGCGACTCAGACGGAATCGTGCGCGTACAACCGGCCAGTAGAGGCGGCGTTATCGTCGACACGCTCTACTTATGTACACATCTATCTAAATTAAATTACAAACAAGGACACAGCGGTAATTGGTGGAGGGACACCCGGGAACTAGATGCAACCAAATGCATGCGTAATGCACCCTACCGAGCGCATAAATCACTCAAGCGACTATCGCGATCGGAGAACATGATACGTTCGATACTTGCGCGAGCAGAGCGTCGTGTCGCCGCATAAGTATTGTAATTTAACGTTGGATCGTCTAAAAACTTCTTGCGCGAGTCGCTAATGGATGGTGTCGTCTCCCGTATAATCGTATATAGTTATATTATTATATAACGATCGTAACATCATAATAAACTTTAACGCGTGAAAAAGAACGCGAGCGAGGATGACGTACGCGTTAATTACTTTCATTGGTGTAAGGAATCAACAAATTTTTGGACGACCCAGTAGAGTGTATTGGGTACATTAAAACGTAACGTGTATCTATATTTATACATCTCCACGTTGGTCGTGTGTATGTGTGAGTGTGTGTATGTGTGAGTGTGTATTTGTGTGTGTGTGTGTTTGTGTGTATCGGGAACACAAATACAATATTTTATTTATATATAAAACCCTCGAGATCTTTCCGGGAGAAAAGGTGGAAAGTTTGCGCTCCTCGTTCCTTGCCTTTTTTAATCCGATTTAGTGTGTCCCGTTCCTCGTCTTGTAGAAGGAATTTTTCCTGCGCCAAGATTGCTCGCTCATTGATTCAATTAATGGATATATATACGGACGTGCGGGGCGCGTCAACATTAAAAAAAAAAAAAAAAAGTTGTAATCTCTAATATTTTTCTTTCTTGTATGTTTTTTTACTTGACGAGCCCCCGAAAGCGAATGATAAAAAAAATAATCAATAAATGCGGTAATCACCGAAATACAATTCGATAGATTAAGGATAAGCATTAATATCGACTCATTAATACGAATTAAATCGCTACGCTAATCTAGACGGTTCACTTTGCAATCAGGTCAAATTGCATGCACTTGCAGTTTTGCCTTCGCGAATGCATCGATTAAATTTAAACGCGCGTGCTTCGGTCAGGTAACTACTCTCAAACGAGTGCAATAAGCAAGCGATTGAAAAAGAATCTTGTTTAAAGCAGAATAACTGATACTCTATAATGTGCTGATTGGTGATGCAGTAAAATTGAATAGGAGAATATAAACTGTTTGTGATAGATGTTGATATGCTCTACGTTAATAAAAACAGTAGAATTTTGCATAAAGAGGAATATATAAATATTAATGTCAGAGAAACACTTAAAAGTCTGCATTTTTTTATTACGCAAAACTTTTTTATTACTCAAATTTAGTAAGAGATCAATATAGCTGTGATACAAAAATCATCTTTCAATGAGGAGAGATTTTATCTTTCAGTAAAAGTTTTAACCTACGTTCAATGAAATTTATGCGCTTGATATTCAAAATTCAAGATTCTTACTTTCATTATAACTGCACTTTTTAATGTAACCATATAACAAAATAGTATTTTGTAGAAAACGTTATAATACAATATAATTTATACACCGTATTATAATGTAATATATTTACATATTATTAAAAAGTTAACATAGTAACGAGAAATTTATCGTGCAAAACAATCTATAACTGCAACACCTAATCACTAACTTCGAACGTGTTTGAAGGAATTATACGTTGTGTTATATGTTAATTATACGTTAAAAATGATACAAACTTTACGCGATTAAAGGTGCCTCTGCTCAATTCGCAAATCGCAAAACGTAGTTTGCAAATGTTGATGCAGAACGATGATTATCGCACGCAAGTTACACGCAAATGAAAACCAACTACACGCAATGAAAAAACAAATGCAAATTTTCATTCTGCGTTTGTGTTTGCAAATTACGTCTTGCGATTTGTAAATTATGTAGAGACAACGGTACGTGACAAATAATAAATGAAAAACGAGAGGAAGAAAAAAGAGAAAACGGGAAGAGGGAAAGAAAGAAAAAAATAGCACGCCAGGTTTTAGCTATGCAGCTGTGCGAGAATATATAATTTGTATTCTTTTTTTCTATTTTATTTCCAACTTAACTGACCTGCAACGTATATTGTCCGTGAGGCTGCCCATGATGATGATGCCTCTGATAATGTTGCTGTTGGTGTTGCGGGTCGTGCTGATAACACTCTTGCTGGTATTGCTGCGACGGGACGGGCTTCAGAACATGATTGGCTCGTTTCTCCGGGACAAATTGCTGACTCGTACGATCCATCGTATCCACTGCCAAGCGTGGATCCTCTATCATAGCGTTGGAAGCCTTTGTGCTGTATGGAAATGGTAGATATCATCCCGGTTTCGTTTCATTATAGATGCTTTGTGTATATACCCTATGCAATACGCAAAGCAATGCCTTTCGGATAATCCCTTTAAAGGGTTCCTTAGCCTATTCAGCTTGAATTAAATTGTAAGAACCTACGTAATAGCTAAGGCGATTAGATAATTTATTCATTTTGTCATAGTGTACAAAGTATTCTTTAAAAAAAAGGCTTTACTTTGAGAACAATCTTATAAATATTCTTCCTTTTTCTTAAGTTGTGGGTATTAATAATTTTATTCATTATGTTTTATAAATAATAGCGAATTTGATTGGACGCAGTAATGCGTAGTAGTGCATATTAAAATCGTTGTATACTGATTTAATCTGAGTGTAAAGCTAAAATGTAAATATTTTGAATTATAAAATATATACCTTACCTAATAGCACGATAAAGTGTATTGGGTATTTCATGGTTTAATCAATGTTTAACCAATGTTTAACGGTTTCCATGTTTATAATAAATATGTTTATGTCAATTAACAATTTGTGTATAACGGCTTTAATACACACCAGTACGCATTGAATGCATATAATCGAATTCGCTATAAGTAAGTTATATCTATTAATTATCTTTTTGTTTTTTGTTTTTAAATCACTCATTCATATTCATGCATATTCAAATTCATAAATAGTACTATTGTACGTTTTGGTCAAATGTACACAATATTGGAGCATCGCTCCCACGACGCTTATATAGAAGAAAGGCTTTGCCTTGAAAACAAGGTGATCTTATAAATATTCTTCCTTTATCTTGGATGTTATTTAATAGATTTATACGTTTTGACAAATAAATAATATTTAATTATCTTTTTGCTTATTATTTTCTTATAAATCGAGCATTATTTATTTATCCAGAATGTTATACGAGACATGTAAGATTTAAAAAATGTATCTTTCTTTCTGAAATAGAAATCCCGTATTCCTGCGTATGCAAATTCGTAGATATTCTAACATGGTTCTGGTCAAATGTACATACACAATATTGGAGCATCGCGCGTGATCCACGGCGCCGTCTACTCGCCTATAAATCATCGCGCAATGTAATATCGTGTGCTTACCAATGCACTTGCTGCAATGCCGGTACTGTGTTTCTGGCTACGCAGCATCTATCCGAACGTAGGAAACAAACGAATCCCATTATCAGTACCGAGAGCACCGTGAATCCGGCCACCGCGCCGATAACAAGCGGGATCTGAGGACAAAGAAAGAATATTCTATATACGTGCATCGCCAAAACATTTCTCACAAACATTGATGTAGATTTCGATGTAGTTTTTTCGCGTTTATTCGCATACGTCGATTATATAGAAATATAAAATTTGACAACTTGTTTCATAAATTGTACATTCACTTCAACTAGAATAGACAAAGAACTCGACAAAGAATTTTTCTTGACGTGTGAATACTTTTCCTGGTTTGTCTACGAAAAGAGCTTACGTTTTAGATGACGTTAGAAGTCTTGGAAAGAATAGTACGTAAAACGTTATGTCTGCAACGTTTACCTGGCCGGGCTCATCGACTTTCAACATGAGTGCTCGTCTGTCACTGCCACGATCGTTCTCCACGATAACATGATACAGCCTTTGATCCTCTTTCACTGTACTTGTCAACTCTAAGATCGCTATATAACAATCTTCTGAAGCCAACGGCTCCAGATCAAGCGCGCGATAGCGCGGTTCCAGAACCTCACCTGTCAATAAGAACAACTCCATGCATATCTCAATAATATTATGTATTTATCCTTCATTTCCATTTCTACGAATAACTGAAAGAAAATTTCGCAAAATAATGAACATAATACGCATCCTATATAATACTGGAAAGTAAGAGAAAATGAGTGCAAATTGTAACAATCAGATCGACGAAGCTACTATTAAAAAGCTAACTAATTGTAAGAAAAATAATAAATTAATATTAATAAACATAAAAATAAATCTATAAACATGTATGAGGGATAAAAGTTTCAAAATATTTTACAGAATTTTCGGAAGTGTAAACACGTTAAGAGGGACTAATTAATCGGTATCTCGGATAATAATAAGTGCAAAAAATTCACGGTATCCGGCGTGAGAGAGCATCGATTTGGGCCTCGCGGAAATTGGACGGATGTCTCAAGACCGAAGCGATCTCGTAGCTCGGGTTACGAGCGAGTGATCAATTAACCAAGGGGTAATTGCGAATAGCGGTGGGATCGTCAATAAGGTACCCGGCGTGGAGTGCCAATTATGTCGGGAAGCATTGAAAAAATTGTGTACGAAAGAGCAACCCCGAGAGCAGTAAAGCTGGCGTACTCTTTCCGCTGATTCAACGAAGGTGAAGGGAAGTTTAACGGGGCTCTAGTTTCACCGAATAAAAAAGAAGAAGAAGGCAAAAGCGAAGGGAGCGTTAATAACTACGGCCGTTTGTGCTACTCGTTTGTAGTATTCGAAACAAAAACCAAAGTAAAGTTTGCACATTAATGGTTCGTTGAGCGAGGTGACGGACGTTTCGTTTCACGGGAAACGCATAACGAAGAGGCAGACGCGTAACGAAGGAGGACTTGTTGGAAAAAGTTGGTGGTCGAGGCGAAAGTCAAAGTGGAATAAAGTAAAGTCGAGTCAGCCCGACGTCTGCCGTAACAATTTTAGTACGCGAACAATGTGCTTCGAAAGTGGTATCTCTTTCGTACACACATTGCCCATGTTTCTCGTGTTTACTGACACGTTTACAAGGATAAAGAGCATAGATGCAGCTATCATTTGCGGGTAACTCGAGCGGTGAGCGATCTAGAACGCCATTGTATTGCGAAGAGTAATACAAAGCGACCGAGAGATCAATGTTCCTTTAAACTCTAATAGAAAGTTTCCGCGAGTTGAACTAGTTCTTTTAACTCTTTCTCTTCTAAACGACGTTCTTTGTCATTTACTAATATCGCAAACGCGTCTATCGCTTTATAATAATCTTTAATAATCTTCTTTATTTTATGTCTCGATAAAGATCAAATAATTTTTTCGATAAATAATTTTATTTACACGAAAAGAACGATTTTGCTGAAGTATATAAAAATTCAGTCAAATACAGACCTGAAAATAATTTTATTACACCATTAAAATAATTACGTAGGAATTTCAAACATGATGAGTAATATCGCAAAAAGTTTTGACATTCTAGCAACAAGTTTGAGCATTCTACATAATTATTCTTATAGTCTAACAAAATTATTTTCAAACCCATATGTAGTTAAATTTTTAATTACTTCAGCAAAACCGACTTTTCTGTGTATATATTAATAGATTCGATATAATTTGTGACAATCTTTTATGTATTCTAATAAGTTTTTAGCGATGATTTTAATTTGTATACTTTCAAAATCTTTTTATACACGGAAAAAGAAAGATTTTGGTAAAGTATCTAAAAATTTAGCTAGATTCAAATCTCAAAATAATTTACTGTACTATCAAATTAATTATATAAAATGCTCAAACTGATTGCTAAAACTTTTTATAGCGTTGCTTATCATGTGTGAGATTTCCACACATAATTATTCTGATGGTCCATCAAAACTATTTCAATATCTACTTATCTAGATATATAACTATCTATCTAAACTTTTAGATACTTCAACAAAATCGTTCTTTCCGTGTATCCTTTACAACATATTTTAAATTACAGAAAATTGTTATATCAGACGACTCTGACGATGTCGAAATAAGAAGAAAGTAGTAAGTTCAATTAACCAGATTACATATATTCTTCTGTTCGTACAAAAATATCTTAAGAAAAAGAATTTTAGCTGTACTATCCGCTCTTATCGTTACCTCTGTTATTTACCCCATGATGCGAAACTTATAACAGAACACGTACGTGCACGTAAGGAGGCAAAAGGCCAAAGTAAAGACGAAATCGAATACTTCTTGTGATAGTTTGAGGCAAGCAGTCTCTAACCGGCGTGCAGTCTGGTGCTGCCCCATTCCCAGGCTACGAGCCGCGGCTTCGGGTCGGAGCACAGTCTGATCTCTAATCTGGCTGGGTTACCCTCCGTCGTTACGACGACAAACTTCTCTGTGATGGTCGGCTTCACCACCTGCGACACATGTTTAACGTCCTTTGAATGGAAAGTTCGTTGCTGAGACCTCCCTTCTCCTCTTTCGCGGTCATCAAACGGCGAACGTGAATGTCGCGAGTTACTTTCTATTCGGACTATCTCACGGTGGTGCACGATTACTGTCGTTCTGTGGGTAAAACTTCGTAGAGAGCAGCTTTAAATCAAAACTAATCGAATATGATACGAATTATTAGATAATTAAATATATTTAAAAAATACACTCTATAATAATATACTCTATAAATAATCGATATTTAGACGAATACAGCGATTCATCAAAAGTGCGGAAATACATGCAGCGAAAATCGAAACATTGTAGATAGACTGTGGCAATTATTTTTTTTTTTTTTTCGTTAACATACCGGAATCTGTGAAAGAGATATTATCAAGAAATATGATAGATGATTCAATAAAAAAAAAAGGCTCAATTTAGATATGAATGATACGTGACTAAGCATCAAAAATACGAAACTGAATGATATGTGTTTCATGAACAAAAACTGTAAATCATTTTCGGTCGTGAAAGAAACTTATGATTTATGATGCGTACATTATAACTCAATTCATTGTCATCCTATGTGCATCGCGAGATAAAAACATTATCATACGGATACATTTTTCACATTATGATACATTGAGATAATTCATACTCATTTCTACAGACTATCGCAGTTTCAAAACCACATCTCATGTATCGTTGAAATGTATACGTGCAAATGTAATTCATCATTTTTACGATATTTGTATCGGCAACGCTTGTCACGTTTTCGTACATATTGCAATCATAATTAAAATATTGATTTGATTACATGGTATCGACATTTCAACTGATTTCCAGGCAGCATGTCTATGAAATAAATCGTATAATAAAATTTTTCCAATTGCTCCTTTCGCGTGATATTCGACTCCCGAGACGAACGTGTAATATAAAATAGCTGTGTGCGTACGCAACGTCAAAATCAATTTGAATGAGATATTAATAGCGCTGTCGAATTTTAACAGATGAAATGGTTTCATATTAAATGAAACGGAAATCAAACCTTTGTGCAGCCAGTAACCTGCATTAAGTTGCGTGCATTTTGCCAGGCAAATTCAATAAAAAAAGTCCCGCGATATATTAAAATTGAGTTTTTTTCGTTAACAGCCAGATAATTAGCTATTGAATTCAGTCATTGATCAGAATCAAATTACGAAGGTTTGTAATATCATGGTAATTGGAATATAATTTAATCTCTGTTGTATGCAGTTCTAGTTATGTTGTGTTTACAAATTTTACTTGCAATATGCGCTTCTGAATATACATATAACTAAATATGTATATATATATATATAACATGTGTGCATAAAATACCGAATACGAAATATACAATAAGAATTGAGTAACATCAGACAATTTCTTTGATAAATCAAATACAATTGAAATTTGTTTGAAAATTCGTTCTAACACGTACGCGTATTTATTCTGGATTGTTATGTACAAAAGCATTGAAGTGACCTTTCCAATTAATTGCAGCTATGGTTATTTTTATGTGAACAAAACAAAAACATATATGTACCTATATGATATTGAGGCGCTCTTTTGAAAGAAACAACGCGGTTCGTTACAAATAACGAAGATATTGATTTTTTGTATTATTTACTCTGTATAATAAAACTCGATGATGCAATGTACACGCATTGTGATTAGTGATTGAAAAAGTGAATGAAGGATATTGTCATTAAAAATGCATTTTAAGTTGAATGCGGATATATTGAATATATCGCGATATATATATCTTAATAACAAAATTTATTGGCGTAATATTGACTAAATATATTTCTAATTGATGTTAATATTTAACCAATATCTAGCTAATAAATTATGCTAGTCGAGTATATGATAAAAATAATTTTTAAATATATTGTTTTATCACAATTATTAGAGCAATATATTATTTACTTTGCAATAAATGGATAAATAAATAATACGTGTTATAAGATCTGCACAAGAGTTAACTTTTCACTACAATGAAAAATAATTTACTTAACAATAATGTACAAGGTTGTAAGTTTTAATTTGCTTGTCAAGTTGTGTTCGTTTCATTAAACATTAAATCATTCTGCAACCTCCTTTTTTTTGCGCGAATTTATCCACGTTGGCGCATACAACGATCTCAGCTCATCCTTGGTATATCGTATTTTCCACGAAATAATGAAGCAGAACGAGGTTGATGCACTGGAGCAACATTTCTTCTTCGTTACAAACTACATTTTCCATTCATTTTTTTTCCATCCGATATTACATCCGGGTAGTCGAAGTTGAACGACGGACTTTAGGCAAAGTATTCACGAGGATATTCCGTTACCGCGTTCGCGAAAGATATTCAATGATCCCTGGATCCCGTAAAGTAATGAAGCGATATTTTTTCGCGACGCGTCCGCCGGAAACGCTATTCGTCAACGTCGGATCCCCCTGGTAATTCTGATTTGCAGCGAAACTTTTTCAACGTTCCGCCGCGACGATGCGTCGTCTTACCCGTGGAGCGCCGACCACTTGCAGGGACACAGGGTCGCTTTTAACTTCCCTGACGTTGCCATTGATCTTGTTGGAGGCGAGACATATGTATTGACCCTGTTGCTCATACGTCACGTTCGTCAGGATCAATCGCTGCCCCGTTCCGCATTCCAACGGCATGCGGCCGTCCGTGAATATCTGTGCCCATCTGCACACGCATCACCGCACATCGGAAATTTGCAAATTAAAGACACTTCCAAATGCCACCGCGGAAGTATAAGCTAATGAAAAGATATAAAAATAAAAGAAGGAAATTAATAGTTAATAATTTTTGCTCTAAGCTACATATCAGATGTTAGACTCTTGTAAATCGAAGTGTAATCTAAGAAAGCGAATGAAAATTAAATGGAAAATTAAAAATATAATAGCATTTTGTAATAATTAAAAAAAAAACGCTTATCAATTTTGATACGTAATAAAATTTATTCTTAATTTGATGTGATTTTACAATCAGGTAGATCATTTTAAGCTTTTCGAAATATGAAAAATCTCAAAGTTGGAAAAATCAGCCATCAATATGAGTGAATGCAAAAAAAAATCTAAAAGAAGTGAAAATAAAATAATTGATATGGATCACCTGTACTCGGCTGGCGGCATCGCGTCAGCATGACATTCGAAGGATGCACCAGAATATAACAACGCAGTTGTTAATCGATCCGGTCCGACTGCGCTGATCGTCGGTGGATCTATAAAAAATAAATTTATTCTGAAACTATGAATAAAAGTTATTTCGTATAACAGTTTCTATTAATTTTTATTTCATATCTCTTTTAAAATAATTATTACGTGAATATTCACGTATATAGTGATTCGAGATACAGAAGATAAAGACAATTACAGTATATTATTTAGTGAAAATTCTTATATATCAGAAATGATAGCCAGAGGCCACCAAAATTTTGGAATGCATTGAAGTGAACATGACAGATTAAGAATCGCAAAGTGACAGTGGTACACGTACAGTTTACGGACACCTGTACTGAGACCGGACTGCTCTCGCCTTCGATGTTTGACGCCTCACAGAGGTAAACGGCGGCGTGATTTCTGTAAATTGGGGAGAACATGAGGGTTTCTCCGATACTAGCCACTTCTGTCACCCCAGGACTCTTGGTTTTCCTCCAGAGGATCGAAGCTGGCGGATTAGCGTCAGCGAGACATCGGATTTCCAACTGATCGCGGCCCTCCTCGAGCTGGCCAGTTGGGACGCCGACTAATCTCGTCTCCGGCGCGTCTAAATTCATGCGAAATGCTCAGTTAATCACGAGAGCTCTAATCCCTCGTGCCGCACTATAAATATACATATATACATATATATATATTAGTTATTATTTATTGTAATACACATCACCGTTTATGTCATTCAAGTCATTATTCGTCGAATACTGCATCACACAGAATTCAGGGAACAATCTTCATTCATTTAATTATAGAAATAGTACAATACATTGATTAAGACAAAATCTCTTGAAACAAATGTATGTTTTAATTTAAAAAATGATTACTCTTCTATTTTTGTCTATTTCTTATTATTAATTTGGATTGTTTAAAATTTCGCCAATACTTAATATACATGACTTTGAAAATTTTGATTGATTAGAGATGAAGAGACCATATATTTGTATTGTATATAATTATGACTTAATTTTTAATGTTAAATATCTTGAATATTATTTAACAATATTAACTAATGATATGATAATATTACGCGAATCTTTTTTTTGGAAATATGCTCATTATCCATCTTTGGTGGATCCATATAAAAAGCGAGAGATCTACCGTATCGATTTTAACGAGACGGAAATTACGTATAATTATTCTCGGAAGAGCCCTTTCATATTCATGTCACTTAGTAAACAAGAGGAATTTAACGTAAATGCGGTCGGAAAACGGGGGTTCCGTCATTACTATCAGCTTTAATCACACTGAAATCACTGGTCGCGATGTGCGGGAGACCGTGAAAGATAAACATCGGATACAGAAAACAAACGTCCGCAGCATAAAGTTTTCAGATTGAACCACTCATTAATGAGCTCTTAGTCGAAAGCAGAATTCACATTCACAATCAGATGCATTTTTGCTTCGAAATGAGATTCCAACTTTACTTGTCAATATTAAATATTAAATTCCATCCGGTCGTACATGTGAGAACACAACTCATAGAAATAAATACCTTTTATGATCTATAGTAGTTTTTATGAACTATTCGTTGATTGACAGAAAATAAAAAAAATAAAATATGTATATTTCTTACTTCCATATATTATTATTTCTTTTTAAGCCATCTGTTTATCGATTGGCCGGAGAGATAAAAAAACTTGAAATAAAAATTTAAATAAAAACTGAATGTTTCTTACTTTTAAATATTACTTCATTTTTGTTAATGTAATTGTTCGTTTAAAAAAGCATCTGGCAAATTATATCAGATAAAGATACGTCGTCATGCAAGATAGATATTCTGGTTTAAGAAATTAAATTACGTGAACGCGGTCAATCGTGTCATTGTTTCCCCGATGGACCAAGCAAAGTGGAAACACTGCGTTGACTTTGGTTTCACGTATAACTGATGGTACCTGGTGGACACGATGGAAAAAGCGTGTGTCCGGGTCACGCGGTAATTACCTTCTTCGAATAATTAATTAATCACCGTGAGCGATGAATTTCGCGAAATATACTGTGAGCAAGAACATATTGCCGCTGTGCAACTGGTTTTAGTATTAATTTGTATATAATCGAAATAGCATACACACGTTGCGTTATAACAAATCGCCATTTATTATTGTGCTTGTTGTTTGATTCCTTACCAGTAATCGACTAAAGGTGACCCTACACGGTCAATAATACTGCCAGTATTAACGAATACTAACAATATTATTGATTGTGTGTGGTTAACCCTTACTGTACTAATATGGGTAACTTAGTGATTCCTGTTCGTGTAAGTTTCTTTGAGTCTTTCGGTAATTATAAATTATACTACATTTTACTATTTTCCAAAATAAAGAGTCAATATTTATTCTAGAAAATTGAAAGTATGTTGGTGAATTTTTAGAGATTTTTTGAATTATTTTGAAGAGGTGAAAAAACGAAGAGATTCTAGTGACCCTTGATAGTATGGATGAGGCACCAAATTGTATATAGTATACGATAAGAGTTAATATTGATGGATTGACGTAGAATATATTGACGGTGATCTGGATTTTGATTCTTGAGCATCAGTATCGCTTTATTAAAATCCAGTCACAATGCAATAGATGCTATACATAAAACTAAAGTGAAATATATCGTCAATAATATCTAATCGTGTAATTAAAGATACTAAATATATTAATGCATAGTATTACTGATTCAATATTACTGATCAGTATTATTGATCGTATAAGGTCATCTTAAGAGCTTCTCACTTTACGTCTAAAAAATATACATTGAATGATCGTTACTATTGTTCCTGGGATGTTTATAATTTCACATTTTTTCACATTACAAAAGCATTGTTTAAATGCATCGCGTTCACGTGTTTGTATCACGTACAAATTTTTTATATTACGCGACATACATGTAATACAACGAATAATTCTTCGCAAATCGTAATTTCGGCATACTTGATGATGCACGAGCTGTAATTTCGGTTGATTTTGATGGAAAACTAGCACAGTTACGGCATCCTGTTCACTGAGTGATGATGTAATTCATGTTTATTTACTCGATATTTATTTAATTTACGGCCGTATAAACCGGAGGCAATTTTCATCAGCGAGCCGGCTCACTTCTGGTTTCCATATTCATGTAATAGGTCATCGTTGCGGCCATTAAAAATGTTAAACGCTGTTACGTTTAATGAATAACATTATAGCGTATGCAACGAGATGAGCCACAAACGTAAAACCGAGTTAATACACGTCACTTTGAGAGTCAACATGACACATATATAATAATAAAGACATATACATATACATATATATATGTATACATATATATACATACACTATTATTATCGTAGAAAACATAAAAACATATCAATCTTTAAAGCGTCGCGGATTAACTTGGTTTTATGTTTATAGCTTATTTCGTTGCATATGCTATAATGTTATTTATTAACGTTTAACATTAACGTTAAACATACATATGTGTATATGTGTGTACGTATATTGTAATTTTATATTTATCATATATTTCAATAAAATCGCACAATATTGTGTTTCTACAAAAAATGTACTAATTTTAACCTTTTTTTTTAAATTTAAATTACGTTGTTTGTATACTTACTACTAAAATATACATATAATTATAATTTATAGAGGTTGCAATTTCCTAAACATTTACCCATACACGTCGCTTCTATTACCATGACAGAGTGTAATTAACGCATTTCCCTCTATGCGGATTTCCCTTTCAATATAAGATTATATTTGTTCAGCTAAAATGCAATTAATTAATTGATTAATTAAAGTTTTGATATGGAAGATTATCGATAGATGAGTTAATTACGACAATCATTCATAATTGAAATTGAATAGAATATAGAGAGAAATATCTGCACAAGACGAAGGGGACCTTTTGAATGACGGTATGTTGAAAAAACCTTTGTAAATGAAGAAAAATATGTATATTGAAAATGTACGTATATAATGAATTTCTTATAAATTCATATGCTTCACTATCTTCTTTTCGTGTGATCATGTAGATTTAATTTGAATTTAATAAAGCTTATTTAATTTAATTGAATTTAGTAACTTTAGTAAACACGAGTTTGCGTAACTATGCTCATTGCATTTTCATGAAAACAAAGTACGTGAGATGCGAAACGGAAGAAGATTATAGCGCGAATAATGTGAATCAATGTGAATTAAACATAAGACCACGTTTTAAAAACTTAGATTTAAAAAGCACTTAATATCAAATATCGCAAAAAATTATTATATGACAAATTAAAATTGTATATATCTCCCTCAAAATTTTCTATCATAAATCTATAACTAAATTTATAATTAAATATATGATTATCATAAATTTATAATTAAAAATAAGAAAATCTATCATTAAAAATAAGATTAAGATAAAATAAAGTACTTTGTTAATTACTAAGACGTTTTAAAGCAAATTGTTGAAAAGTTGCAACAAGCCTTTTTTTACTAAAAAGTTTTTCTAAAATCTTAATTTAAATTCATTAAAAACCGTGACTGTCAAAATCGACACTGCTATAAAACACATAGATCATCCGAACAAGCAATTTAGCACAAAATGCATTTTTGTTAACGAGACTCATAATTTTTACCGTTCCGCAATTCACTTTTTCGATCGCTTGTGAAATTTATCGAATTGTTCTAGGTGTGAAGGGAAAGAATCGGGAGAAGGAAACATGAAGGATGAAAAAGTCAGCCGGCAAACGCACTGGTGCTTGAATCGAGTCACCATTTTCGTTTAGGCGCGGATAGCCAGCGCAGCTGTTCATTTCACGTAACAGCGATCCCGAAATACGCGCGACAGAGCAGTCGCTGACCCATCCAGAATTTTAGCTGCTCTCTCTTTCTCTTTCTTTCTCCCTATATTATTTTTTATTTCGTACCGATCGTGCTCAATACGTTCTTTTTTTATCCAACTTAGAGCACGTAAAAGTTTCTTTTCTGCATGTTCCGCAAGAAAGAACAGCGTATTTAAGAGCGAATGTATTGAGAAACTACTTTTTGTAAAAACTATAAAACAAAAAAATAATCTCCTTTAATTTAAACATACCTTTTTTTTTTTAATTTAAAATGAAGAATGAAATGTATCGAATTCGCCTACATTTTTCATCTCAAATATGGAAATTTGTAGATTTTATCAATCTTTTTTGCTTTTGTAATTTTTACTATGCCATTAATTTATTTTCGTTGGCTATAATCCAGCAGGCTAAAAGAGAGCACGTCTCATCAAACTACTAATAAAATTAAACGCAGCGTATTATAGAAATCAAACGTTTGTCGAATGTTTATGGAAATGAAAAGTATTCAGATTCAAGTACTCTGCAAAAATTATGCGCGGCATCTGGATCTAGTAATACCTCTGCAGATATTGGCAGGATAATTTTATCGAGGAATTTCTGAAGAGTTTTTCCCTAAAACTCGATTACCCGATGTGTACTCTGCGCATTTTAGCGCGCCGTGCCGAAATATCGATCATTCGAAAAATCTTTTATTCAGTCAGAGGGTCTGATGTTATTTCCATATCCACGCCCGCGTCGTTGTTTGAAGTTTACTCAAGAAACGACCGAGAGTTACGCGCGAGCGAGTAACGCTCGCTCGCAAGCCAGATGCGCGCTGGGACACGCTGCATCATGCTGAATTTACGCATCACGGAATCGTTGCGTGAGAGGATTTTGCGAGGAGCATTTTTCTAACAAATTCTGCACTATGTCAAGTGTAGGTCTTTCTGACCGTTTCTGTTGGAAAGAGAGAAAATATAAGTTATCAAAATACAAGTGCACAATACAAAAACAGATAAAAATTAAAGGTATAATTTGTATTGGAATTAATAATTTCATTCCGTAATTCGGAAAATAAATAAATTACAACGAAAACAGAAAACGTCGATCAAAAATTTTATAATTATAACTTTAAATTTTTTTCAATGCTCTCCCATTTTGTTATTTTTATTCATTTATTTCAATCTTGTATTTTTTTACCATTCTTTTTTTCACAAATGCGGATTGAATGTAATTGGTGTAACCAAATTAATGAAAAATATTTTTAAAAAATAGTATCAATAGAGAATGTAATTAATGTAATCAAATTAATTTGATTATAATGATAAATATTATGAAAACAAAAAATAATATTGATTGTTTTTTGTTTCCGTAATGGATACCAAAGTAATTACATATAAAATGAAGAAGACAAAAAACGCTTTTTTTTTCTGTAAAAGCGCTTGCACTGTTAAGGGCATTATTAATTCAACTATGGTAGTTTAAAAATGACAAACCGAACGATATCGTGGTTACAGAAAGGAAGAACGATGATATAACTATTCCCCGTACGATAGCTTTTAAAAAGTAAAGCCGCGATTCGAATGGGTCAACGAGTGCCCGCTCGGCCATATTTCGGCTAGTCCTTCCTTGGATAAACTTCAAACGGTTCTGCTTTTACGAAATGAAAGCGAATGGATGAGACAAAAACGTTAAAGTTAGGGAATACACGGTGGACAACCTTTGTGACGAATAAAATTCGATAATCCAACACTCAAATATATTTTACTGTAAAATTTTAAACATTATAAAATTTCGAGTATATCAAATTAGAAAATTTTTCTAATGGACACGTATGTCTCTTATCAAATATATATGTAGTGAGAGTTCGTTAAGCAGACAGTACATTTTGCAGCGTAGGATTACTAAATTGTGCAACAAAAATTAATGGAATAATTACGAAAAAGGAGCTTTTTTCGGTTTCACAGCTTCCATTATTAGAATCATATAGGAACTGTTTCAAGCTGGCTCCAAACACGCTAATTGAAATATAGGCGAGTCACTGATCCATTCGCGTCGGTTGTGCTTTCTAAAAATTGCACCGACAAAATGCACCTCTCTCGTTAGCGAGGATAAATCCCTCAGTTCGCGATCGAAGTAACATTGGCACGGAATAAATCGGTGCTCTGAAGCGAACTTTTCAATTTGCACTGAAAAGTCCCGCCTATCTAAATGCACGTAATCAATACAATTGGCGTGCGTACGTACACACAAACACGTGTATCCCGGATAAGCAAATATATGAGCGGATAGATACACAAGATGTCCCCAAGAGGGCCGCGACGGGACTCGAGATCGAATTTGCGGTGGGAATTATAAATTACACGGCCGTGGAGCTCGAAATTGGATCGAGGTGAACGGGAGAAGGGGAAATGATGTTCTTGGAGGTAATATTAGGAATGGTAACTGGCAAATCAATTTTTGACGCCACGTGCATGATCGAAATTGTACACCTCGATGAAGCTCGTCGAATACGTTCAGCAGCCGCAAGCGACCGATGTATTTAAGACCGCAACAACTGTAATAATATTTGATGCGTCGACATTCATAAATCATTATAAATCATTTTAATTCCAGTGATATTATGTAATTTTACGTGCAGCGCTTTTATCATTTATTATAGAAACAAATAAAATTGCTTCTCAAGAATTAACATAAATTGCTATAATATTAATTTAAATGATTCTCTTTATCATAATAGCAGTATTATTTGCTTCAGCATTAACGGTAAATCTAAATATTTGTTGATACGAGTATCACGTATTTATCAGCTTCAATAATTTATTTACAATGGAACTTTACGCAAAAGAGCGAGAACCTTTTAACCTCCGTATATAGCGGTAAAGTATACATGTTCGCCATACTTTTTCAACCACCGAATGAATTCGTGGGGAAAGATGAAACGGATACGAGAACCAAATGCAATCTGGTCAACGTATTAATTACCTGATACGATCCTATCGAAAATGTTTGCTAATTAATGTTACATAACATTCGATTTAATAGCCGATTTGATTTCAAAATTCATATAGAATATGCGATTCACTAGCAAACCGCGAAGTTATTAAATTTGCAACGAATTGCAAATTTTTGATACGCAGTTAGATTTTTATAGTACATTTACTATTTAGAATATTTCTTATTATACCTGCATTAAAAATGACATAATAATTACAATATTAGCGAAAAGACTTTTAACGGTTTGTAGTTTCTCAATTAATTATGTGTATCATCAGACTAACGAACGGATCGCATGCGAGCGATAATTACCTCATAAAGTTATTGCAATATTGATGCACAAGATCGGCGTGATGATTCAAAGGCTGCGTTATTAGCAATAATCTTATTTAAATCAACCGTGATTTGATTGCAGCTATACATACAGTGTGTTGGCCGAAGTTAAAATCAATACTCATTTGGCTGCTGTCCGCCGCAGCGCAGTTTCGCAAAAAGCGTTAAAATCTGCCTGAATGTTTAGCCAGGCATCGAATTGTCGATAAGGTTGAAACGCATGACATCACGACGTACTGATTTGAGGGAGATTGATGAGAGAGAAAGAGGGAGAAAAAAGGGAGGAAAGAGGGAGAGAGAGAAGGAAATATGTGGTTTTCCTGCCGTGTGTATCTGCGTGTGTGCGTGAGAATGTGCAGCCGGTTAAATCAGTGTATTGTTGGGGATGGTCAGAGATGCGAAACAGTTTGAGGTCACTGTGTTACACGAACATGTTGCGGTACAGTGACTTTTTTGCTGAACCGTTTTTCATGACCGAACATTTTGCTGGCGGACTGTTTCCCTACAATTTGTGCGAGAAACGTACATTGCTCGTACTTTCCTAATCTTTTTATTAAATGCATTTTTGCATCGATATTATTGTCCGATAATACGATAAAACTACTCTTTCAACTGATCTTTATCGTATTGAAGCTATGGCTGAGAGCGCGCGTCTTTCTTTAATTTCTAACAGCATAATGGATTTCTCTTGTTTTGAAATATATTGATTCCGTATATTTATACTATATTAAATATATTATATCAACTATTAGATATTACATTAAAGTCAAGTACGAAATGTATTTAAATAAGGAATAGAATATCAAAAATAGCAGATTGAGAGAAATTACTTTAATGATTTTATAATTGTAACAACTCTAATTAAATATCTTTGACTCAGATTGCGTTTTATCTCTTTTAACTTAGTTTACTATTAGTAATTAGATTATTTCTCTTTAAAACGAGAATATTTGTAAATGTAGTAAATAATCACGATTAATTATTAACGAATTGTAAATTTAGATGAAAAGCACGAAAATAAGAATAATATGATTAATTCAAATGCGCTGATTCAAAATATAAGAATATATATTTGTTGTATATACATGTATGTGCCATATTGATCATTTCTACACAGAGAAAATTTTATATTTAAAATTACTGTAATGTAGTAGTAGCTGCGGTCTTTATGTAAATTATAAGTTTAAATGCTATAGTTATTTTTTTAAAAACAATAATATAACATAATTTTTACACTTTTTTATAGTAAAAATTTTTTATTACAAAATCAAATATACCTAGCAAATTTTGTTTGCGTACCATAGTAAAAATTAATTGTTTTCATGTTAGAATATGGCTTAACAAAATAATTACTTTATTTATGTGATAAAAATTAATATTACCATAGTAAAAGTTAAGTCATGTTGTGAGAGTCCATCGAAAATACAAGACATAGCATAGTGTAATTTAAAATTGTATTAAAACTTAATATAAAATTTTCTTCGTGTAAAAGTCGGATTAAATGAGAAAATCGTAACAATTTTCTATCGATCACCCTTCATAATACAGCATTATTATCAAATATCGAATTATTTCCATGAAACAGTTCTATAAATGAGAACTCGATGTAGTGAAAAAACGCATTACATCAATTATGCAAGTTAAATGTAACAGCAAGCAACGCTGCTGGAGATTTGTTTGAAAGTTTTTCATTATGGCTAGAAATATATTTCTACGCGTGCAGGTGGCGGCTGAGAAGGAAGGGAAGTTCCAGGGTCGTATATTTTCTCCCTTCTTCCGCCGTTTCCATTATGCATACAACATACTTGATGACCGGCAGGACTATGTAAAAAAAAAAAAGAAGGGAGGCGCAACCTTAATCTCGGCCTACCACTTCGTTTTTCTTTGCGCATTTTAGGTCTTCGAGGTCTTCTTCAAAGAAAGCAGCTTCTTTCGCGAATATAGACAAGAATAATCATACAATGTTTTGTTTTAAAAAATCAAAAAAGTGTTTATTATAATGACGTATTTTTAAAATTTAATGCTTACCGCATCGCGTAATCAATATTTATGTTAAATAGAATAATGGGGAATAATAGGAATGAAGCCCGTTGATTCAACATTGACGTCATATTTAGCACAAAACTGTGTAAAGTTTAATACAAGCGAATATTCGATAGAATTCATCGCGACTATTGTACTATTATCTCTTCAAATTGTCAGATATCGAAACCATAGTAATTACTAATTATAGTATGTATAACGCGCACTTTATTATTCTCTCATTCTGCATTGTTTCATAACAGATAAGAATTTTCTATCCATACGTATTTCCTCCCGTTTCTAGACGTATATTTTCAGATTAGTGATGCCCATTAAGAAGACTTAATAAGCCGTTATAATCCGCTGAGACAACGATTCTTGTCATCGTTCATAATCAATTACAAACTCGTCTGTATTCAGGCACAAACTTTGCGAACGACGAAGGATTAAACTATCCTACCAGAGTTCTATTTTCTCGGGGAGAAAGACGAGTTCATTGAACCGAGTTTATTAAAGAGTTTACTTATTATATCATACGTCACTGGATATTTACAACACAAGCGTATAAGCCGTAATTTGACGTACGACGTTTATTTATATTAGCAAGATATTTATCTTAATGATAATTATAAATTTTAGAAGAAGTCAATTAATTTCCATTTACCTACTAAAAACAGTTGACAATCATTTTATATTGACGATATAATCTCATTTCTTAAAGGTGATCTAAAAATGTAAACTCGAAATTCCATAATATTAGAGGAAATCCCCCTATTATGGCGCTTAATATGAGATAACGGCATTTCTGCTAAACTAATAAATGCTATCTGTTGATTCCACCGTGAATTTATTGCTCTTAAGTTGAAAACTATTTAGTGGAAAATGCATTATTGGATCGTGCCTGTGTCGTTGTGAAAAAAAGATTTCAGAATTTAGATGTCTTCAAGTTTTATTGAGATGAGTTTAAACCTTGTTTATTATTTAATGAGTGAATATTTGTCAATAAATTCTTCTTCTGTTATGATCATAAAATCTAACTTTTGTAACGGGATATGTTGAATTGCTTAATTACAGAAGTTAGATTTGATGATCATAAAACCGTAAAGCGTGAAACTCATAATAATGAGATACTCAAGGTACTTCTAATATACGAAGTATACTCCTATATCGGAATGACAATCGTTGCTGAAATATGAATGTATTGTACAGTAATAAAAAGGATAAAACTGAAATGAACATTTGTTTGTATTTTAGAAACATTAAATAAAATTTTTGATTGCAATATTGATGTACTTTGCGCTTTATTATCGATTTTTCAGAGTATCTCATATTATGAGCACAATTTTTTGACTTTGCGATTTGCTCACTTTTTACATTTCTTTAATTTTCAGAAAAAGTAGTATTTAAATTAAATTTTGCATAACAATATCTTAAAACTTATTAAATTTAAAATGACTTATTATTTTTTAAAATTCTGCCCATACATTTCCAGCATTTACCCAAACTGAACCTTGTATCATAATAGGGATCTTTCCTCTATAAATATAAACTTTTATCTCCTGTCATATTTTCGCATCAATCTAGACCGTCATTATTATTCCCTTTTCTTATCATTAACTTTTATTTTACTGTCCCTCTTATAATAATCGATGCATTTGCATATCTCCAAGAGTCTGATGAGTTCCTTCTTCGCAATCTTATGAGAAAATCGCGTCTACTTACAGCGCACGTCGAATCTCACTTCGGTGCTGGACGACATGGTGGGATTGGCATACGCCGGATGAATAGCGACGCATCTGATCGGCTGCCCGTAACGTGATCGCTCGGCCAGAATCTCGCAAACACTGTAGGTTGCCCAAGTGCGCGGATTATCTATCTCGGTTGAGTTTACCTGGGGCCGCAACGTCCTCATCTCAGTCTCGCCCACGTACCTGCATATCGCCCCGAAAATTTACATTTCCAATGGCTGTTCCGCAGCAACTCTTACTCGCTCCCCTTCAACACCCTCCTCTCCTCGTCATCTTCCTCTTCGGGCTCGCTCTATCTCGCACACGTTCCCCGCCCGCGCCGTTTCGCTGCCGTTCTCTACCTGACCCTCTCATTCTCCTTGTCTTGTTTCTCAACCTTCCCCATCAAAGCTCATTGTCACGGATTATTCAGAACTCTGCTCTTCGGGAGAGTCTTGCAGTTTCGCGGACTTCAACTAACGGCGGTACTCTCATGAATTAAGCCTCTCGGTACTTAGTTATTATAGTACGAAAGATAATACGGAAGTGTAACGTGAAAACATAAATTCGTATTTTGTAAACAGAAAACAGCAAATTATTCTATTCACAACGTCGTATATTAAATTCACCTCGAATGTTGTCTGCAATTTATGTAATAATTACGACGATAACTATCTCGTTTGTCGACAATTGTCTTTTTATTAGAAACTCAATACTCGCCGTCGATTGCACACCGGTCTCTGTCTTGGTCTCTCAGTTCAGCCATAATTAAAACGTTTATGCATACACATATTCTGCGCTGCGTCGCGTGTGTCAATTAAGATAATTCCCAGTGAGTAAGTGGGTAAGCGAGAGCAACTGAGGGCTGGCAGAGGAGAACGGTTGCCTTGTCAAGGGACCTCGTCTGCAATTTGAAACGCGACCCGAGGCTCTACGGACACTGTCCTGCTAACCGAAAATTGCAAGGTTTAAAGCCGAGAGAGATTGTGTGCTTCTCTCTCTCTCACTCTCTCTCTTCCACCATGGTTCTTGTTTTTGTTCCGCCTTAAAACTATTAAATCCCGCTTCCACGTGAGCTTTTTCCACGCTCTCGGAGGGACCCAACCGTCGCGCAATGTCGGGATTCAAGAAAAACCAGACCAAGAATTTTACCGTTCGCTCATGCATTGCGTGAGACTCCCTTTTCAATGTTTTCCTGTCGCATGAAATGCATCGTGTAGCTCCTTAATTTCGCCCGGGCACGATGCAGAATAGATCATGATTATTCATGGGGCGCGTGTTCTACTATCGACAGCGTCCTCGATGCATTACGTGGAATCTTCGAGCAGCGGGAACAAGCGCTCCGACGACGGCCAAAGAAGAGGCGCGCCGATGGCAGAAGACGCCTCGGAATCGATAGTAACGTATATTTTGATTACCTAGGACAACCCGTTCAATCACGGAGCCCGAAAAGCCTCCAATGGAAAAAAATCACGGCGAAGAGCAGACTTTTACTGTTAGAAGAGAGAAAAGAAATATTCAATAAAATAAATGTTTTAGTAGCGAAATAACTTGAAAAATTACAATTTCAATAATAAGTTAAATACGGTCGAGGCTATTATAAATATCCAATATTTCTATGTAAATTATAAAAAATATATCTTTCACATTTATATGGAACTGTGTTCCATTTATCGAATTTAAAACGCAATCATGAACTTCAGTTGAAATAATATCATAAATTAAATTAATCGTCAATTTAATAACGATATTAATAAGAATAATAAGCAGTTTAAAATTACAAAGAATTCAAAATGTTACCCCAAGCAGGGTTCGAATTTAGATTTCCCGATTATCCAGAGTGTGCCTTTTCCCATTCGATTAATGAGGCATGTGATAATATTAATCGCAATAACTAATAACCAATATGTATTAAGGGATAATGTTACATTTCGCAGTTTCAATTAGAGCTACAACGTGATTATTAGTTCCAGCAAAATTGAAATGTTACATCGCGTTCGTATTACGTCAAATGCCCTCGCTTAAAAATTAAATGCAAATGTGCGATTCCGCCGAATACCCTGTACCATGTGTTTATCTTCTTCTTCTTATTACCGATACATTCCATTTAATCTGTAAGCTCCATAAATTCTCGAATAATTACATTCGCAACTGGGAGGGCAAACGAGCGGAAGGAAATGCAGCGACGAAGACGAGGAGCGAGCCGAAGAGCGAGCGAGACACGCGAAGCGAGAGATCGCGCGTGCCAAGCAAGGAGGTCGGTAGCGCGCAAGTTAAGTAGTACGGAATCTACGTGCAACAATTACGAACCATTTAATTAGAGGCGAAGGATTCCCATACCGCGCTCTGCAAGTGAGCGTAGCGATCTCACCTGCTCGGGCTGTCACGTTGCTGCCGGGGAGAATTAGACGGTCGGCGTACTCTATCTGCGGTCGCTGAGGGCTGACTGGAATGAGAAAATTAGTACGGATTAATCCCGCCGTATGCCATCACTCGCGCAGTCAGGGTGATATACCCATCTGGCTCGTGAAAATACTATATATAAATATCCTTTTCATTTTAGATAAAATTGAAAAAAATGATCTTAACTTTGCTGATTTGTTCGAGTCTGCTTGACCCAAAATGTCATTAATTTTCTTGCTAATATTTTATTTAGAAAGTTTTTTCTCTGGTATCTGATGATTCCGTTTGTTAATGTAAGATCTCTTTCTGTGAAAGTTTTTATTTTTTACTTTTTAATCATATTGACTTTAATGATAATAGTAAATTATGTGAACAGACCAGCAGAGTTAAAATATTAATAAGTGAAAATTATATCTAAGTTATTAATAAATTAAAGAAAGAATTCTATTTTTGGATTAAAACAAATCTTGATGCTTACAAAATTTTCATATGTAAATTTATAAATTCTTTGCAGTGTTTTAAAATATTTATTAGCATTATTATTTATTATTATTAAATTAACGATCAATACAAATAGATTGTGATGTCATTTCCAACTTCAGTTTATAATTGCGTCTCAAGTCCGACAAACTGAATTAGTAAGCAATTTATAGAACTACTAAATATAGTTATATAAATTTACATATAAATATTATTGAGCATTAAGATGAACTTCGATTGAAAATAGGATTCTTAAAATATTATTAAAACTCCATAATAATGTAGAAAAATATACTATCATATTACTTCTAGAATGATACATATTATTTATAAATTCACGATATCAATAAATTAAACATTCTATGATAAGATTTTATACAATTTTGTTATATGCACAATAAAATACACTGTGCAACATTTTTAAACCTTTTTTAGGTTTTATAACATGTGACAGATGATTCTGATAAGTTTTTCACGAATCCACAATTTAAAATGATCAAGCATGTCAGATTTTTTTTAAAAAGCGAGTTGAAAAGTTAAAAAAACGCATTTTTGGCCATTTTTCAAATTGTTTAAAAAAATAGGACATTATTCGAGGAATTAATTTGAATAAAAGTTCGAACTTTAAGTACAACCGTAAAATAATGATAAATAAATATGATAAATTTTGTTTGTAGTATAAATTTTTAAGAAGCGCGCATTAACTACATGTAGGGTAAGGTTGCCGATATCGCACCGGCTCCTAGATCGCACTACCTCGCCTAAAAAATCAGTTATTTTATTCACACACTTTCTTACGGATTATTT
>NW_017300267.1:781622-809323 GCF_001594075.2 Trachymyrmex cornetzi
GAGTTATAAGCCATTATATGAAAAATGGTGCGATTTCGGCAACCTTACCCTACGTAAGTCATCCTATATTGTCTCTTTATACAGATTATTTGTTTAAAAAACGCCAAAATCCTATAATTAAAAATAGCATGTAGATGTAATATATGTAATAGATGTAGATAATTATAATTATATGTATTGATGTCGCAGTCAAAGTGTTAACTCAGTAAATGTATACATTTACTGTAATCTGCTGTAGTCAGTGTATACATTTACTAAATTAACACTTTGACTGTGATATATACATATAATTGCATGTGTAATATATGTAATATATATATAATATTACAATATGTAATGAATACCTTATAATTATTTAACATCAAATCGACTAATCGATTAGATAACTATATTAATAACATAGGATTTTGATGTTTTCTAAAAAATTCCAATCTGTTTAGAGAGATAATATAACGGATCACATACACACACGCTGTAAATGGTGGGCGCTCTTAAAAAAAATTTGTGTTACAAAAAATATTGTCATGTTACTTATCTATCCTTATTTTACGGTTATAGCTTAAGATTTGAGATTTCATTCAAGCTAATTTCCGAATATCTATGACGTACCATTTTTCAAACAACTTAAGAAATAACCAAAAATACATTTCTTTTGCTTTTTAACTGAATTTTTTTTTTAAACTTGATGTGCTGGAGCATTTTTATTACAGATTTGTAATTTACAAGAAAAAAATCTGTCAAAATCATCCTATCAAAATCATCTGCCACATGTTATAAAAAAAATCCTTGTACATATCGATACATTTAGATTTTATCATTATAACTATTTTAATAACGTGCAAATTGCAATTAGTCATTGCAAACCGTAAGATTAAAAAAAAAGGAAATAGAGATTTTCATGCTGGCAAACTCTATTTTCGTGTCACAGAAATAAATCCTGTCGCTTTATTGCTAATTGTGTCATGGGATTTACCAGGTGAAAATGTAACATCGAGGGAGTCATATAGGTGGTTTTACACAACTAATCAGCGTATACATGTAATGTATGATTCCCGTACGAGAGATATTAATCTGCTATAATTTTGGCAATAAAAAGTACGAAATATATTCGATGAGGTAATATGTAATTCTGAGAGTAACGATAAAATGACAAAGTTTAAGGTACGAAACTACGTGAATATTTATTAAGTTGTACGAGTTATTGCGCGCGATGTGTATCTAACAATAATGTCGATCGTTTCATTAACGAGCGAGTTTCCAAAATCAATTATTTCGTCATTAACGCGAGAAAACAAGATGGTTCGAATGAATATGTTTCGGTTTCTTGATTTCGTGTCGAATTACCTTGTAATTACTAGCTCATAATAGATGCGCGCAATATTATGATCACAATTATACGTATTATATGATATCTATCTGTGCTATATCTATCTAATATATATAATATCTTCGATGTACTTTATCAAATATGTAGAACAGTATTGAAAATCGCATAATAAAACTTATATTACTTATCAGAATTTAAATCAAAATTTTATTTGCTGGTTAAAAAGTGATTTTTGCTAAAAAAAATAATTCGCAATAAATTTCTGTTCTATTTATGTATCATAGCACTTACCTCTGACGACCAGCCTCGCTGGTTCGGATGCTAACGCGTCCTGCGTAGTGAAATCACTGGCAGTTACTTGGCATTGCCAAAGTCCGTCATCGAATTCTAACGTGGCTGATCTGACCCATAACGAACAGTCACCGATGTCAGGCGAGCCCACCCACTCGTACTTTTTCAAATGCATACCTATTGGCTAAATATATAAAGAGAAGAATTTCATAAATTATCTCTATTGTAATTTTCTTATATATATATTGGTTACACTTTATTTCATTTATTACTGATTAAATAAAATCATAATTATATCGCTTGTTATATTAATATTTCATTCAAAAATTAATTAACAGGTCTAATTATTTCTACAGTAATATGATAAAATAATTGAAAAATAAATATTTGAATATATACATATATATAATATTTTATTTCGATACATTTTCTTATATGGAGTATATAAAGGATCTTTTATATAAAATATTTACTTTTCCTTATCAGTTTTACATTTTATACAAAGTTATTATTTATTATTAAAGTTATACAAAATATTTACTTTCCCTTAACAGTTGTAACATAGAATGATGAGAAAAATCGATTTAAAAGGAATAACCAAATGATTCCATTTATGATAGCTGAAATACAATATCTCTCATATGCCTCGAGTCATAACGAATAATTTGAGGGATATTAGAAAAACAAGCTTACTTATCGAAGCAGTTATATTTGTCAAATTCACAAACATGTGCTCACATTAAAAACAATTGCAATAAAGTTCCGCGAGATTAATAGAAATCCCGATAATTTGTGCTAACAAATTTCCTAGACAATGATTCACGCACGTCAGCATCCTTCGATCGTTTAATCGGTGAGCTTCTCGTTACCGGAATCCTCTTCCGAGGCGCGCCACGTTGCAGCAGTTCTCTTCTGCCGTTAGTTGCCCTGCACGCTTCCTCCGAAATGAATCATCAGCTTCCGCGGCCCCCGTGTCGGAGGCCGCTCGAGTCTTCTTTCTCGCGGATTAATTCACTGCAGCCGGGAAAGTGCGGCCCTAGCAAATTTCACAGTCATAATGTGGCCGTAATTCAGCGATCGATTTTGCATGCGTCCGCTTTTTAATCTCCCCTCCTTTCTTTTCGCCTTACAATAAGCCTTTTGTCTCTCGCTCGAGGAAGCTTTCTTGTATCTTTTCCTAAAGGCATAATTAAGAATCGTAAATGTAGCAATCTTATGCTCATCTCAGCAGTTTATATCTATTTTTGCTTGCGTAAAGTAATTTTAGTCGGTCTCATCGCTGTCGATATTTATGATTAAATGTCCTGAAACTTTATAAGAATATCTGCTTGTACTTCTTCTTTTATGGTGATAATAAATTGATTCTTGTATGCTTTGTCGTCTATTCTTTTCTTTTACCCAGCTCCGCGAGATACGTTATCGCGATGGCTATTATATACCGTGTATATCATCGGCGTATCGGTCGGGGTCAAATTGTTTTATCCGTAAGTTTGTGGCAGCTTTGTTGGAACGTATAGCGAAAAGGCTTCGCCGTTTAAAGGTATTAAAGTCGGTTAATGAGTTTCCGTAATCCACCAGTAGCCCACTGTATTGAATTGGTGACGCCTATGTACTGTTGATGGAAGATATTGAGTTTGCCTTGCAAATTGCTTCTTTACTTTTATTAAGTTAAACTGATCCGATAAAAGAATATGGAAACACTTTAATGTGATTTTCTCTCTCTCTCTCTCTCTCTCTCTCTCTCTCACTCATGAATCACTATACAACAAAATCGAGCAAAATCTAACAAGAAACTATATAATTATTTAATCCTAATCATATGTACAATAAAATGTAATTAAAGTAGTAACGATGGGAAATCAATTTTAATTCAACTGAATTTTAAATCTATTTAATTTATTTTTAAATTTCTCTATTTTCCTAAAAAGAATAACAAATAGGAATAGATAGTCTATAAGGGAATGTACAACTATGTCGCAGAGAATAAATTCCATTCCTTCCGAGTGTCTCGCTATTCTGAGAATGAAAATGCCACTCATGATATACTCAATCCAAGAATCCAGATTCTTTTTACGTGGAATTCCCGCGCGTGGTGGCCGCTTTGAAGCGGACGAGTCCTTAACTTCGAGTTTCTCAGGGGATGCAATGAGAGCTCCGTTAACTACGATAGGACGCCGTCGTGCGACTATATTAGTAATGAGCGGAGCGGTGTTCCCTGCGGAATGCGCAGTTTATCACTCGGTGGCAGACACAATAATACAATGGCGAAATCCTGGCGAAGATTATTCGCGCGTAGACGAAGAGCGCAGGATATGCGCCCTCAGGACAAGAAGAATAATGAGTTTGCTGGCGCGTACTTCTGCCTAATGTTAGAGTGAAACGACGTCTATTGCATACAAGCAGCACGAATTAACGTCCTAGGTCATTGTCAGATTAATATCGTATCATTCTCAAATAATCTCCTTTTCATTCTGTCGCATTACAAAATGTCTACGCTATCTTAAATGCTTCAATCTTTCACGGTATAATTGAAGAAACGTTATAAGAATGCGTAAACACTGTTACAGTTTTATTACAATAATATTTTATCTATTACACTGTATGTGTATATGTATATGTTATATACATGTTTTAATTATATGGCAATGTTACACGTTTATGGAACTCTGCTCGAAATCCATTTTATTATTTTTAAGCTTATATAAAAATTAATTAATTAATTTCTTGAATTTTCGTAAATTAACTTTTGTATAAGCAACATAATTAATAATACAAAGTGATTTGCTTGCAATTAAAATACGCGATGGTAAAATTAACGATAGCTTAATTTCATCATTTTCTCTTCACAATAAACAGGATGTTATTAAAAGACAAGGTTAATAAAATAATACTCTATGTACCTTTTATTTCAAGTTTTATTCTTTTTTATTTCGGAATGCACTGTGTTTCTTGCATCGAAGTGACGTAGAAATTATAAGTATAATTATCCAAACTATACCAAGTCGCACATTTCGTTGATCACGCCTATAAAGAAGCACACGCATATCTAACTTCTCTGATATCCTAAGAAACCAAATCGCCGCAAATCAGTTCGACGGTTTCCCAAACACACATACGGTCGCTCTTACGTAGAAGCCACAAGACATTTTTCGAATGCACACCGAGAGGACATTCTTCCCTTTAGGAATCGAATATATCCTTTTTCTTCTCAACGAGAAGCCTGCAAATCCTCCCGAACAAACAAAGAACGAAGTAACATCTGCGCACAACAAATTTTAAAGTTACGAACTTTATGGCATTTACCAGAAGGATATACCATCAGTGACGGGGCAAGCTTACAGCAAGAATTTCGTGGGTGGTTTCCTTCGAAAGAAAGGAAGGAAGTAAGAAAAAAAGGAAGAAACTGGCTGATTATACTGGTCGCGGTTTTGCACTATCGGTTTACGTCCTACGATCTATTTCGTTGCTCTCGAAGAGATTGCCACTGCGTCCGCATTACTCCGAGGCTCTCCCTCGTGTTATCGAGGCCTTTGGCCCGGGGGTATGTACCCTGGCCATTTGCCGTAGTCGTGACTAAGTCTGTATTCGTCAGCGTGCCCGTGCCTACGATGGTTGCATTTACGTCTGTGTGTGCTGACGGGGTGGATGGGGGTGTGTCTGCGGGTGCATTACGTTGATTGCTGGTCGCGGCCTCTCCGGAGAACACAGAGAACATCGAAGAGGTTCGGCGAACTGAGGTGGGTAGGGGTGAAGATGGTTGGGAAGCGGGCAAGAAGAAAGAAAAAGGAAAGGGGCCCTTCCTCTCTTCGGTAAGTAAGCGAACAGTACGCTGTATCCTCGACGCGTACGGATTTTAATCCTTTCAATGAACAACTGCGACTTCTCTGAGCAGTTTTTCACGAATAATTCTCTGTTTTTAATCCTCTCACTTTTCCATGGATCATGTACCGCCTTCCATGAAGTTGATTTGGATGTTTATTCGTTTATGTACTTTTAATAACGTTGTTAATCACATATATCACTCTTCTTTAATTTAGAAATATTTCTTGGTATATAAAGATTATAGAATTTTCAAACTTGACTTTAGTAACAGATTTACATTACGTAAAAAAAATAAGAGAAATTACCTACATTCTGTCTTCCAAAAATAACAATTTTCAAGAGAGTATAAATTCGATTAAAATCATCATAATGGAATAATTAAAGAAAAGCATTTTAAAGCTTAAAATCTTTTTTTCAGATCAGTACTTTAGATGACAAGTAACTTTTTACGAAGTTGTAAAAATATAAATGGAACTCTGTTAAAAATTTTTATAAACTTTGCAAAGTTTCACGATGTGAATTAAAAATCGTATACAGTTTGCAGCTTTTGAAAGAATAAACCTTTACTTTTAATTTGCATACTTTTTAATTGTTATGTTTTTTCACCGAGTTTTATTTAATATCAAAGCAAAAAATCTTTTTTACTTTGACTGCTCACAAAAGACGAACGGAGTAGCGCTCGATGATAAACGAATAAAATCTAAATTTTTTTTAAGCGTAAATTTGATCGTAAAATCTCTTTACAATATGTGATGCGTTTGCTGCAACAGAATCAAGCAAACATTGTTTCAAAGTCGTTGCTTTGAACACAAAAGACATAATTACGTTAAGGTCATAGTGTTCTTAACATTTCTCGCCCGGATATATCAAGTTGAATAATAACGTGTCAATCGTTTAATTTTTAACGCCTCATTAAACAAAGTTTTACATACAAAAAGTTTTTTTATATCGAAAATACGATAGGTGCATTTTAAAGAAAAAATTCAGATTCTTTTATTTGTTTTTTGAAAGATACCGAATGCTTATACATACTCCGTTCGTTTTCTATCAGTCAAAGTTAAAAAGACACTTTTTGGTTTAATAAACAATTTAGTGAAATCGAGCAAGTACTCCACAAGTACTCAAACTGAAGATAAAAATTCATTCTTTGAAAAGCTGTAAATTGCTTTCGTGTTCAATTTTTAATTTATACTATAGAACAAAGTTCGTAAAAAATTTTGAGATTTCACGGATCTTCATTTATATATCCATGTAGCTCCATAAGAAATCGATCAGATTGTTATCTAGCACCGATCTAAAGAGAAGAGACTTCAAGCTTTAAAAATGCTTTTTTAATTATCTCATTATAATAATTTTTAACGAAGTTACACTCTCTTGAAAATTATCTGGAAGGCAGAATAAATGGTCAATTAATTTTTTGATGTATAATCAGAGTGTATAATCAGAATGTTATTCGTATAAAAACAAAATATCACAAAAGTATGCACTGATAACACAAAAAGAAGTCAACGTAACAAGTCAGGTATTACCTACTATTTTAAATAGTAGTAATTCGCGTTTCGCGTGCATAAAGTAAAAGAAAAATGAGTCCATTTTATAACGTTTAAGTGAAGAATGCGGTTGAAGCAATAATTTTCAAGAGAAGAATGGATAATTGGGTGGAGGTAAATCCCGCACATTTATTTCGCGAAAGTGATTTCGTGCCTTTGCAGGATTCCGTGATGAAACGTTTCCTCGAGTTGATCGTTCTTGTTAATGCACCTCTTGTTTTTTTTTGCGTCTTCCACTTCACGAAAATCACGTGCATGCAATGGCAAAGAGATTTATCGACTAAGATCGGTCGAGATAGTACGCTTGAAGTGCACCGTCTACGAATATATTGAAAACAAATATTAATGCGAAATTAATTCTCTAAGAATCCGCTGTTCTGCTGCTGCTTTTTACATAGCAGTGCATTAAAAGTCGAAAGGAAATCGAAAGCACCTCGTGTATTCACTGAAAATCGATTTATGCGAATGACTGCCGTGGAATAAATGGCATACATATACACATATAAATAAAACGATAATTATAATACAAATTAATGAAAAAGGCCATATTCAATCAAGGCGGGTCTTATAATATTTTTGTCCAATAATATTTTTTTGTATGAATTTTTGTAATTTCCAATTCAAGCAAACTTCGCATTGATTATTTGTCGGTCTTTAAACATACACTCTAAATTTCCTACAGTGAAATCTCACTCCAAGAAAGTGAAAATGCAACCACCCTTGAAAAAAAGTGAAAATATTTCACTTTTTGAAAAAAGAGTGATGATCTTCACTCTTTTTAGAGTGAATTTTCAAAAAAGTGAAATCTCATTCCAAACAAGTAAGATTTCACAAAAGAGTGAAGATCGTCACTTTTTTTTCAAGAAGTGAAATATTTTCACTTTTTTTCAAGGGTGAGTCACTTTTTTTTTTCAAGAAGTGAAATATTTTCACTTTTTTTCGAGAGTGGTTGCATTTTCACTCTCTTGAAGTGAGATTTCAGTGCAAGGAATTTAGAGTGTAGTCTTTAGCTATATGGCATAGTTATTCTGGGGTATTCTGGTATAGTTAATTCTTATATTTAATCTTAAGTACAATCTTAACCTCATAAACCAATCGGAGCATTTTAAGACATTAGTTGCTTTCCATTTACACAGATTCTCAGATAATTCTCACTTGTGACGTCATAACTCAGTTAAATGCGCGTTCCTTTTGCATTCTTGATAAATGAAATTTAACTGAGTTTTTGCTTATAATCTGCACAAGATCGAGACCGTGCTTTAGTGAGTCTCGTAAACTCACTTTAAAAGTGAGGTTATGAACCTGTGTTGTCGTATGATAACTTTTTGATAATGATAATCAAAGTAAGGAAATAATGACATCATTAATCTGAGTATGTGAAATACTCAGCTCACTTCAGACTCAGTTTCACTAGTATGTGAAAATGGAAAACAACTATCATTTAAAATAAGACATTACTTGAAATAAAAACAGACTATTAGTCCGTATTTATAGTCTTATTTCAAGACTATCTTAAGTAATGCTTTAAAATGCTAATACCGTCTGATTGGTTCGTGACATCTTAAGACTATACTTAAGACAGTCTTAAATATAAGAATCGACTATTGATACCAGCGTATGAACACTGGCCTTAGATTGAGCTGAAGTACGTAATATTACAAATAAAATTTACAAGCAATTTAATGTTACATGCTAATAAACATTTTTGAAACACTGTAAATAATTAATTGCGAAAAATTACATTAGCCAGACAATTATAATAATTCGTATAATTATACAATATTATCGCAACCGTTTTGATTCAAGACCTTTTAAAAAGCATTAAGAAATTTTAACATTTCGTAGACATCTCACGAAATGCTAACTCACCAAATAAAGCATCATTCCTTGAATATTGAAGATTTTGCAAGTCGAAGATTTTATTCTGGAGCGTAAAACGGATGTGTCACATCCGGCACGATGTCGCAGAAAGTGCAAACAATGCACGCAGAACGAAACGAACGGAAACGATGTGGTTAAAGGATTCATGGGAAATGGCAAAATGTACAGAGAGAAAGAGAAAGAAAAAAAGAATTTATATTGTAAACAAGAGTAGCTGCAACGAAGAGAAAATTATCTCGTTCGTTATTTACATCTTTCATAAATATTCACTTTCGCGAGAGAAAGTCAAGCCGGAAAGGGGTAGGTGGACGAGTGGGAGTCGCCGAGGGAGAGTGGGCGAGAGAAAAGCCAGGGTGAGGATATTTGGTTGAGGAAGTAACGAGAAACCGCGCGGGGCATAAATCTCTGGGCTTTCGGAGACGATCTCGTCTCAGGATCACCCCCTGCGAAAAGCCTCCGTCGCTGGCTGAGATAGTAATACGGTATTCAAGTTCCAGGTCGCCTCTCTCCGCCCACCGACCACTTCTAACGGAGTCTGAGGAGCTTTGGACGATATTTGCATTGTTGTTTCCGATAAGTAGAATCACGCGACTCCGTCGAACATTTCAATGGAGTTTCCTCACTAATTCAAGAAGTTTCATTTCTACCACGCATCTTGACATTTTAGAAAAATTTAAATTATTTAAAGCAGTATTTAAAGTTCCATGAATATAGATCGTTAAGCAAGTTATTTCTCAGCGTAAAGAATTCTTTGATAAAATGTTTCGAATTATTTAAATAAATATATTTTGCATACTTTACTATTTGTCGTGTATTGAAATTTTTGTTAATTATTAGATTTGGAAACACATCACCCGAGTGTCTCCTTAATTGTATTATTTTATCCTTTTTGTTCATCAGATGTGAAACAAGAATAAAATAATATATAGAATCACTTAGATGGTGTTTCCAAACGTAATTTGAAAACTTAAACGATACATTTCGGCTATAATCTGTTTCGCGGTTAAAAAATATAATGCAAAGTCATTAAACGTGGCAAGTACTTTCTGTTATCCAAAAATTCAACAATGACAAGTTACTCTCTTCGCTGTCAGTATTTGAGAAACCGCCGAATATATTCTTCCTTGAGATAATTATAAATTATATCTTCCAATCGTCGTTTGTACCATTTATATCGCAAAACAAATAGTTTAACAAAAATTTTATATCATCGCTTTTATGCCTTTTGTTTCTCTTCAATATTCAATGATCACAAATTTCAAAGATATCTGTGGCAAGAGCTTCAACAAATTATTAATTAAAACCCATCATTTAATAATTAAATTACTATAAATAATTAATAATGAATAAATTTCCGTAACTTTAACAATACGTTTTGTAATCATTAATACTTATTGACAATTAAAATAAAATTCAAAATATCGTTTATAAGATATGTTACATATAAATATTTCAATAAATTTTCTTTTGAAATAAATTTGATAATATTAAAAATTACATTTTATTTATATATGTATCTACATGTGCGTGTATATTTAAAAAAAATATATTTTAAAAACATTTTCCTTAAAGAAGTATTTAAAAGAAGATGCTCAAAAAAATGCAATACATTTCTAAATAAAGTTAATCTAACTTGAGTAATCTCGGCAAGCAAGAAATAGTCGACAGGCGTGAAGGAGAACCGACAGCACTGAATATCGAGAGCTCACAAAACGACGTCGGCGAATTAGCATATTTCCAAGCGCGCAGGCTTTATATCATGATGAATTTGCATATAGCGGGGATGATGAACATTTTTTTCATATTGCTTATTAAGTATGCCGGAATAACAAATATTTATGCACGCTTTACCAGAAAATTCATTTCTCGAGAAAAATCCTCCGCGCAAATTTTACTTGTAAGACAGTCACGAAACAAAATATTATTAAATTGTTAAATACTTACGTTATTAACGTAAATATCAATTTGTGTTATATATAATTAACAAATTAAGTTATAGTAAATTATATACTCGTAAATACAAGAAAGGGACTTTTCATTTTTAGACTGCAGAGAAGCATTTCGGGTGCATTAAATCCTGCGCAATATTTCATTACGTTTTGCTGCGAACGGAATTGAAAAATTACCAGTCGTATTCTCGGCGCTCGACGATACATAAATCTTAATGAAAAATCTGTCTTGTGGAATATCGAGAACAGTCTCCGTTCGAAAGGCTCGATCCGATAATGGAGATAGATCTGCAAACGAGTGGAAGAAAAAAATGTATTTATCGTATTGCCCCGCTATTTTTCCCTTTCCCATCTTTCCTCGTCAACGGCCAATATTTTTGCAAGAGAGTGCACATTTTTGAAAAAGTTAAGAATTAAACTTAAAAGTTTAGCAACGAGAAAAGACTTCGATCGTTAATTTAAAGTCAAGCTTAATCGTTTGTTTCATATGAAACTACCTGATAGAAGTGAAATCATTCTTCTGTAAAACTTAATTTCTTTTAGAGAACTTGTCGTCTGATCTCACGACGGTATTACGCCGTCAGTTCTTGATGTCGATACCGGTATTAACGATACGTCATCTAATCGAAATCTATTAGTATACACGAGAAACGCGTTCAAGCCACTCGGGATGCCAGAGTGATATATTAAGCGTACATTTTCCCTAATCCAGATGTCATTAAAACAGATTATCTACATGAATTAATATGCAAATTAGTTCACACGTCGCGGAGGCACGTACATGCCTGCTGCCGTATGCGTGCCTACGAAAGTTATAACGGCAAGAGCGTTGTATTCTCTCTTCGTTTGTACGTATATTAACACTTATAAAATTTTCATATCATAATTAAAAAGTTGAGCAAACGTCTCGTGTGGAACACAACCGCGTAATAATACAGAGCAATTACAGAGCCTCTCTGACTGTATTCCAAAATTTATTGTCAGTATTAAAAATCTACGGTTTACGTTACGTGCACCATAGATTTTTAGTACTGCGGTAGTAAATTTTCAAACAGAACCTCTGCAGTTACAAAACATTACGTAGAAATAATATGCATATACCGGTATTGCGAATTTAATTCTCCTCGTCGTAACAAAGCATATCGTAGAATTTCGAAGCTCAATCAAGAACAAAGCTGAATTCCCCATCGTAAAACAATTCCCAAGGTAGCGCTCGAGGATCTCGGTAAAGCGGAGCGGAAGCGCCTAGTATATCGCCGCCGATATTTTCTCTAATCCAGATGTCACTGAGGTCGGCTTACCTTCGCAAATTAATATGCAAATTAATGTACGCACTGCGGTCGCATACGGCACCATATGCCGCACCTACGGCGGTGTGTACATAAGTGTATAATACTGGATATATTGCACCGCTCCTCCGTACGCCGCGAGCTCTTCAAAAATATTTAGCCATAAGCGGGCGCTCTTTCGGCACGGAACACATCACAATGGTCCATACTGCGTGGAAAGATGCGGCAGCGATAAATACCCAACGCCGTAAGAGAGATCACTTGAGCCACCTCTTATCCATCCACTTCGCCTTGCGCTGCAGGTTTGCGCCCTATGCGCTCAATGTAGTTCTCCTTTTGTTTGGTTCTCCAGCCACCGTGAAAATCGACGACCCTCTTGGTCTTCGTGCGGCGGTTCCATTATCAACATACGGACACCGTGGATACGCCTTTTCAGCTCTTTCTCTTCGCATTTGAGACACACAAATCCACATGTTGACTTTTTCTCATAATGTAAGAATACAAGATGCTTTGTGAAATGTGTAGTTGATGAACAATCAGAAGATTGGCCCAAAATGTTATAGAGCTGCTATTAGTAATTTACCACCAATAAGAACTTGTCTCAAAATTACATTCGACTGCTATACGCAATAAAACACTTTATATTATTATATCATGTTTTTCCCAAGACAATTGATATTGTAATGATTCGCGTTGAATTTAAACCATCATTTATAGTGTATCGTGGTCATATCTAGCAGCCAGAAGGAAATGTCGATTCAACAATGATACTTGCTTATTACAATAATTTTTTTAATTTTATTTATATGCTGTTTTACTAAAACGTTTTCTTTAAACATTGTTTTACGATAAAAAGTAGGTACATGAAAGTCACATATGAGTAATCGAAATATGCAAACGATGCTGTATCTAAAAATAAAAGAATAAGATATTGGAACTTTTGGATATTGAATTACTTAGCACTTTGGTTACAAATTTAATATTTTAAACTGTGTAAAAACAGTTATAAATCTTATAAAATCAAGGGAAAAATTAAATTGAATCAAGTTGCAAAAGAAATTAAATCTGTACTCTGTATTTTAACGTACTTTTAATTTTATAATTTTTGTTCATTTAATTTAACTTTTTTATAAAAACTTGTTTTGCCAATTTTCACTCTGTTTAATATTTTATTTTCATTTGAATTTGATATATACATGAAAGAAGAAAAATATTGTATTTTTTAAATAAATAACTAAATAAGGTTAAAACAAATAAAATTAATAATATTTATTAAACGTGGTGTTCTATAATTCAGTATATAAATTATTTTTATTAATAGCATAACAACAAAAATGTTTGATTATAGCCTTTCTTCAGCAGCAAAAGCAATCAAGTACATTGTATTTTAATAAATAAAAATTGTATTTTCAAATCATATTACACACGTTTTGTTTACTAAAATAATGAATCTTTCTTAATTTTCAAAAATCATCTTATTGACAGCTTGAATAAAAAAATTTTTTACAAGTTTCTTTATTCTTACCAAAAACATTTCAAGTAGAGATAACTGCTTTTGTAAATAAGCTATTTATACATATATAATGATATATGTATAGAAACTTCTTTATAGAGCTATACTTTAAATTCTATTATATCTTGTAGGACACATCACAAATGTGTCCTACAAGATATAATATATTTGTAGAACACTAACCTAACCTATATATGTGAGAAACACAACCTATAGAAATCAATACTTTAAACAATTTAGCTGGATGTTAAATGCTTATATGATTCTGTATGAATTTATATACTATGTATGTAGTCCTTTAAAATGCGCACCGAAATGATTTTTCGGTCTTGAAAGAAAAATTCTACTAAACTACCGCAGTAATATCACGAGTTAAATTGATTAACAATTTAATAATAAACGCTTTTTCGCGTTTTAGAACTATCTTAATAATGCTAAGTGACATATTAAATAAATCTGTAAATAATTCTTATTGCGAAAAATATTACCTCGGCGGTAAGGATACTTTAAATTACTTTATAGAGAAACTTTGAGATGCAACACATGTCTGTGTAGTACAGACTTTAAACAACTTTAGGGGCTTTACTTTTTAAGAGGATTTACTTTACAAATGTAATCGTCCATTCATCTGTGAGTTGCAAAATAATTATTAATATTTAAAGATTATGCGTTTCGCGGATTTTTTCCGTATCCAGATCCATTCTTGGAATGCTCACGTTTGATTAATATTAATATTAATTTTTTAAAATTATTAATATTAATTTTTCTCTGATAATAACAATATAAAACATGCTCAAATAAATCTTTATTTGCAGCACACTATCTTTGGTTTAGATTTAATCGCGATTAATACCGTTCATTACAATTGCATGTGTCTTTTTTTTATTCTGAACTAATTGAATCATATGCATGAGCGATTCTTCGACCGAGTATTCTCCATAATAATTTATACAAAAGCGAAACGCATGTATGTTCATAAGTATGTATTATTCATAGTCCGATAGCTATTGAAACAAACATCTGCAGTAAACAGTAATCAATAGCAATAAAACGAAAATTGCAACACGCAATATCGTTACAATGTTCATCGTTTGTAAACGCGAGCGCGCGAACGAGCATTTTAATTATTTCAATTCTAAATGTCTGTTTCCAAATGTTTTCCTTGTTACTGAAAAATAGTTAACTATAATAATTACATTGTTTTCGCGCAAAGTTAATTTATCGATTTTTAATAAGACTTTTATAAAACTTTTGAAATCCAATGTTTCGTCTGGAAATGACGCAAAAAGTGAAGAGTTTTTAAAAGAACTTTAAATATTCCATCATTTTGAAGATAAGTTGCATAATTTCCCGTGTAAGCAAGAAAGAACAAGATCGTTGAGAATTAAAACTTGGAATGCTCTACTCAAGGATTCGTCCTTTCACGCCTCTTACGAGAAGATGGTCGCGTTTAAATCACCAACGACCTCGCTTTTCATCATCTCCGTTTCGACGACAATCATCTTTCTGGCATATACGCGCTCGTTTTCCAGGATCGTCGTTGCTTTTCATCCACGAATACGAAAGTTCCGTTTCTTTTTTCTCGCGGAAAGCTATTGTAACGACTTCAATTTAAAGGGCACTCCTTCATGACCCTTTCGAAGCTCTCCTTTCCTGCCTTTCGACTTTACGCAGTATATGAATGTCGCGCGCGAGCTGCTCACACTAAATTTACGATCGTCTATTCTCTGGAGATGAAACGCATGCCGGGAGTGATTATCGGGGAGAAAGAAAGAGCGGGAGAAAGGAAAACCGCTGGAAGAGAGCTGTGAAGGCCGCGTTTAGCTTTAAACTTAATACAATAAGATCACGTTGCGCTTAAATCCTTGCAAGAGGCGAACGAGATTCTGCTTCCCGTGGAAACTTTTTAACTTCAACGAGATTAACGTCCTCCAACGTGGCACTTCCATGTAACACGAGTACATATCCGGACGTGTGACACTAGACACAAGTTGTTTGAGAACGATGGGCCGAGAAACTTTGCAAAGACTGGCACGATTTAATGATATTACGAGCTAATTAAATATCTAGAGAAAATTTAGAGAGACGCGATAAAATTTACTTGTGAAGGATCAAGTAGAGCAGTTATAACAATGAATAATCACTTGTTTCACTTTGTAGCTACAATTTTAAAAAGTAGAGCGTTCTTTCCCTCACATCCAAGTTTTTATCGAGAAAAACCACTGAGTATGTTATATTGAAATTTTACTAAATAATAACTATCTCCTTAATTTATTTTATGCGTGTATTAAGACTATTAATACACGCATAAAATCTCTTACACATAAAAAAACAATACTTCAAAATTCACAGAATAACACGAGTATATAATGATAAAAATGAAAAAATTATGGTTTACCATCCCTTACATTAATGATACTTTTAATAAATTTAAATATACTAACAAAGAGGTGGGAATAAGATTAACGTATTACAGTCAACAAACTTGGGAGAATAATGAAAGGACAAAAAATGCTCTTTAGATGGAATTGAAGAAGAACGTGGTAACCAGATACAGTGATTGTGATGCAACCTATGTTTGGCAAACTGGAAGACAGTTAAAAACCAGAATTGCTAATCATCGCAATTACGTATATTAATAAAAAAGCTTCTATACAGTCAGTAATTACGGAATATAGGACTGCTCGTGATCACAATTTCGATTGCAAAATAATGTCAAAATTCTAAATTCTAAAACGAATTTGGGCAAGAGATCGATATCCAAGATGCTCCACATAAAACGACAAAAAACCAGCTTGAATTTACAGATAAATATCGAATTTTTACATCATGTAATGTAAATGTTCTTAAAAAATCATAATTTAAAATCGCATTTTATTTTTGTGCGCATCATGTGGGCACTCAACATTTTTATTTTATTGTTATTTAACCTTTAATTTTTATTAAATATTACTCTGTGGAAATTTATATGTATTTTTATGTTAAAATTAAGAACTCTCACGTTTTGGAATTCACGTGAATTATCCTTAATCGCGCAGGCATTTATAGTTAATTCTTACTAAACATTACTATAAAAAATGATCAGGCTTTTCAGTTACCTAAGCATCTTGGAATTGAACGGCTTTGTGATAATGGTTCTCCCTGAATCATCTATGAGCGTGAGATCTCTGGCTATTATTATGAAAAAGAATCGTTTCGTTGATGATGATTCAAAATGTAGCTAAAACGTACGATTCTGTTAAGTAAAGTTGAAATATATTGTGCGTTCCTTGCTGTTTACTCTTATTAATCTTTTTTGTTGAATATTTTGTTTTTAAATATATTTTGAAAGTCCTAAAATGTTATATTAAAAGAATACATGTAACCTAAAACGAATTGCTGTGAATTCTTCATTAACGTATCTGTTCAGAGGGAGTTCTTTTTTCTTATTTCTTATATACTTTATTTGCATATAAATAATGAAAGATAGAGTGCTTTCCTGCAAAAGACACAGATGATACAGTGAACTTTTTGTTTAATATTGGCAATCATCGCAAGGATGTGATGGTTCACTGTCTTACACTATATCATCTGTGTCTCTCATTGAAAAGCACTTTAAAATACAAAAAAATATTAGAAATATACTTCTTTCTTTAAAATGCTTTTTTTTAGATCGTCTGAGGTCGCGTTCGATTAAATTCGAAGGTATTGCATTCGCGAAAGCGAACGCCACTTCAAGGGCTTTGCATAAAACGCCGCGAGCATACCAATCAAGCATTTGCTTCCCTCGCTGCTTTTTCTTCGTCGCGCAACTGCCGCGAATGTCGCGTATCATTTTGTATTTTCATGGTTTCCGGCCCGTCTCATCTCCAATCAAGCGCCAGACGTACACACACACACACACACACACACATATATATATATATATATATATATATATATTATATTTATATATATTTATATATTTGGTCCCGGCTCACGGTACGTGGCATGCATCGGGAAGATTCATCTTCGTGTTTACGGCGATGAGAAAGACAGAGAGAGGGAGAGAGGGGGAGAGAGAGAGAGAGAGAGAGAGAGAGAGAGATGCAAGATCCTATCGATACAAGTCGGCCTGCGGCCTCCTTCTAGAAATGTATCACGGATTTACGCGACCGCTAACGTAGACACATCGCGGTCCGTGAAGCATATTATTCTCCATTTCGAGCATTTCTATAGATATAGGTATGACTGTAACGTGGCACAAATCGCCACTGCAATAATTCAGGGGGGCCAGGATGATGCGACGCGACGACGCGACCTGACGCGAAATACAGAAAGCCGGTTTTCGAAAGCGGTGCGATCCGTTGACGGGTATCGCTGTTTTTGATGTCCGCCTCGATTTAATTGAAATTTTAACTTTCGCTCGTCGAACTGGACGCCGGTGGTCGGGTTCGAACGGTATTTGCGTTTTCAGCTAAAGTGAAATATCGGATTCGCTATCGTGCGTGCGTGCGTGCGTGCGTGCGGAAATTTATCATGCGAGAAAACGCGTTACCGCCAGATTCCGGCTGATCAAGCAAACGAAGGACCATGCGTAAATCATTCCTTTGTGACTTTATGGCCGGACGTCACGAGTGAACTACGTATTCCTGTAAATCATAATAGTAAAAGCTTCGAATTAATGATACGTAGAGTTTTAGATAGAAACATCTGTGCATGATAAATGCACCAAATTTAAAGCCCCATGGATAATATAGATACGAGTTACACTAGTAAATCTTACAGTTGGGCAAAATGAAAATTTGAAATACTCTGTAGCTTAAAGTGAATAACTTGCAGTAATCTTCTTATTATAATGCTACGTATTCCTCATGCTGCTTGGAATATTAGTTACGGAAGTGGCCGGAAAGCGCTCTTAGTAACATGTGTATATTATTACCATATTATTATAAATTTCAATTTAGTTGTATATTAGATAACAATTCAGATTTTTTAATTATTTAATTAAGACTGTTCTATAAATACAATAATATAATAATTTTCTATGTATTCAGTAAATGATGAATAAAATCATTAAATTGATGAGTATTGTATCTTATTTGTCTCTTCAACTGAAGAATTTAATTCGATCTGAATGATCACAAAAACCTGAAAAGTTATATCCTTCATTATTCAAAAACAACAATAATTATTCCTTAAAATAATTAAAGAATATTATATTCAATACCATTCACCATCAATCTGCTATAGCTGCTTGATTTAGTTTCAGTACCATTCAAATGTCTCTTTAGACGCAAAGAACTCAAGCTGCTTCAATTTGCTCAACAGTTTCGAATTGTCGCAAGAAATGTTTCATTGAGCGAAATAGACAATAGTCAAATGATATAAAATCAGAACTGCATGACGAGTACAGTACCTCAATGCCATCTAGATTAATCGTATCAAGACCAAATCCGATAACTAATAGATTAGTGGCGAATGGTTATTGAACATGATAGTTTTTATTTTGAGGATATTGTTGTTTATGAATAAATTTGTGTATAAAAATAGAAGGACGGTTCAGAACTTTTTTTGACAATCTGGTATATAAAAGTCTGTGTATTGCGCGTTCAGGAATGGCACGTATCGTGGTGATCGGATTATCGGATCGCTACATCGACCAAGAGGGATACTACAGTGACGAAATTATTGATACAACTGTATAAAAATCTCCGAATTGACTGAACAGAATCCAAAATACTTTTACAAGATTGAAGCAGATGCAAAATTAGAGGTGGGGCAGTTAATTTTACACTAAAGTCGAAAAAAATTAAGAACTTATTATCTTCATTGACTTCGCGCACGACTGTCGTTAGGATCAGAAGCATAAATTTACATATCATTTTAAATTACCAGATGTTGCGTCAGATTAAGCTATTTTTGCAACATCAAAAGAACGTTTAACCGAATCGATACTACAGTCCGTCGACATATTCCGATTTTTTATAATGTAAGACTTTTAATATCAATTGACTTTAGTGTAATATACTTTGCGACTGAAGAAGACTCAGTAGGGGGGTCGAAACTAGTTTCGCTAGACTAATGTAAATCGAACATTAAAATTATTTTAATTATAGTAGAACATCTTATTTTTCGCTCGTCTTTGGCCGTCATTTTACATATATTATTCTATTGTGTTTTCAATAACGAGTAGGATATTATTAATCATATTTTTAAGAACTTATATTTTTTAATTCGTATAACTGTCACTGGACGTTTCCTTAATACAAAAGTTCTATAGCTCGTATGGACAAAATAACATCGCACCACCTGGATTATGTGAACGAACAATACTGAATTTATGGAACTAAGATTAAAAGTAAAAAGAAAGATTTATGTTTAACTGCAAATTATGTGTATAATATACATAAGCTTAGTGAAGACTCAAAATGGTAAACAGGTGTTAACAGTAAGTGTCGGATCTTGCAAGAGATGATGTTGCAATATGTCAGATAAGGACAGATGATAGCGTTTGAATGAGACAGAATAATAACATAAAAAATGAATTAAGCTATCATTATTATCGACATTTTTAAGTTGGAATTTAAAAAATCTGTACTAATGACATCAATGAAGTTCAGCTGACACTTTATAGCATCCTTTTAACCACGAAGATAACATTATGTATAAGAATAAACGACGACAACAACAGACAATAGGTACACAAAAATAATCTGCACTCTGCAGTTGGAACTTAGTAGACGAACAATGTTGCGGAGTTTCGCGAAAGTTTTGAAGCGGCCAGGTTTCCTTTCCTCTTTAGATCCACGACGAATGAACGAACGTTTATCGTTGTGCGTCCTATAACGTCCACTTCCGGCCAGGACAAACTTATCTGGAAGTTTACGCGCTTGTACGGCGAACGAGGAAAAGTCGATTGCCGTGGACTCAGAGAGGCGGAGTGGGAGCAATGAAATGCTCCGAGTTACGATACACCACACAAGCTGCAACTCCTGTTGTTCGTTGTGTTTTTCAATTTTCGCAATCGCACCTAGAGAACGTTATCGTGTCGTTGCGATTGTACTCCAAACTTCAAGTCATTTTGAGAAAACAATTCCGCCTTTGTATTTACGCTCGAAAACATACCTACGCTGCTTTCGATCAATTCAAATTCTCTTATCCACAATTTATTTACAGGCAGTACAAATTTGTTTATGTGTATTGAAAAAAATATATTATCTCGCTATTATAAACGATTCCTTTCGTTCTTAAATGTAAAAAATGCCATCGGATAATTATAATAAAATAAACTACTATTCTCTAACAACTAGTCTTATAATTTTGATTATTAGCTTCAATAAAAAATAAACCTAAAATATTTATCATAGTAATTTTGTGATGAAAAAATGTAGCGACTGATAAAAAATAAGAGAGCAATTTTGCTTCGTACAATCATGTTATTTTATTTAAAAATTAATATATTAAAAATTTCAAAGCAAAAGGTAATGTCAGATACTAATAACAAACCTTTTGATCCTTCTGCCAAATGCACTGCCCTCTCTTCCCGAGGACTCGACACACCAGCTTCGCATCCTGGCCAGGATTGACCTCGGTATACTGTGGTGTTTCTTCAAACTGCTGGATGCCTTGGCAAACTGCAAGCAATAATGTAGCAATAAATGAAATTTCACGCGTTACTATAAACGCTATCTATATAATATACAAATAGTTATTACATATATACGCTATGACGACACGCTTCGCTGCTTTTCGAATTGCGTCGCTGTTAACTAATCTCTAGCGTTTATTCTGTGTAATCTCTCTAACATTAATTTATATTCTTTGCGAAAAAGGAGAGGTTTGCATTTTTTTCATTCAACACTTAAGTAGAGAGAGACAGATGGTAAAGGCAGGATATAAGCACGGTTTAGCCGGGCATTAAGGCAGCCTGCAACCTCGTTAAAGTTGTTATTTAATTCGCAACTTGGCAAACTCATTTAACTCGGTTCGTGCTAAGCTACGATCTTCAGTTTTCACCTTTTAAGTTTGCCGATAAATTGTATTTAGCGCTAATCGAATGACGGCAGATGGGACGGTACCGACTTCGATGCGACGATGCACGCAGGCTTGTATATACTCGTAGGCATTAATCGCGTCTCGTTAGTTGACGTTAATTATTTCTCCGTCGCTCCGAGTGTTCTCCGGATGAACTAAATTTAGCAGGTTTAATATCTAAATGTGATTAATCGTTTTAAATTACAAAGCCCTGAAATAATAATAAAGCTAATGAAAACCGATTATAATCCATTAATTTTCTTGTTCGAAAATCTTGATTATTTGGAATTTCCTTAAGATACTAAACATGAGATAAAATATTAAATAAATAGCTCATTGGTAAAAGTCATTATCTCCACTTGACATTTTTTTGGCAAGAGCGAAAAAAACTTGTATAATTTTTCTCATTCAAGCAATCAATAATTTTTTTTAACAAAAAAATTCGTAGTTTTAATTAATGAAATATGTGTAACACGGCACAAGAAATTTAATTTATTATATTGAAGTAAAATGCACATTTGAATGATTTTACAAGTGAAGATAGGATTTAGTTAACTTTGGAATTAAAGTGTATGTCATTTTTATTTCATTTTTAGAAATTAAATTGTATTAAAAAAATATTTTATAAAAAAGTAAAATATGGTAAAAAAGTTAGTAAACCTAGACTGGTCAGAGTACAGAGTAGAGATTTAACTTCTTTTGCAACCTGACCTATTTTTCTCCTTTAATTTTATAAAACTTATAACTAATTTGCACATTTAAAAAATGTTCTATTTGTAACCAAGAAATTAAGAAATTTAAAGGTTTCATTATCTACTTTTTCATATTTTTGGATATATTTGTTTTTGCACACATATTATCAGCTATCAGATATCTTATTTAGTTCTGCCATTTAATCGTAAAGAATCCAAACAAATTCATTATACTTATAAACTTATATTAATTTATCATTTCGAAAAACAGCACAATAATACTTAGAATATCTTTTATGATTACAAAAATTTTGAAAAGGTAATTATTTCAAATCCGCATTAAAGAAAATTGTAAAAATTAACCCTTACCATACCATCTATAATTTGGTGCCTCATCCATACCATCAAGGGTCACTTCGAATTTCTTCGTTTTTTCACCTCTTCAAAATAATAAAAAAAATCTCTAAAAATTCACCAACATACTTTCAACTTTCTAGAATAAATATTGACTCTTTATTTTGGAAAATAATAGTTGCCACATTAGTACGTTGAGGGTTAATATTTTACGTGAAGTAGTGTAGAAAATGCTAAACAAAATATAATTTCGCGTAAAATTGTTGTATCGTCGGTAAAAATTAAATTGATAAATGGAGATTTATACATAATGTAAACAATTAGTAAAAAATAATTAATAAACATATCAATTTTATACTCGGTTGGCAAAATGCGATACACGAACACAAATATATTGTTGCTTTACCAAGGGTATGTGAAAATTTCAGAATTGCAATGTACGCTTTTTGTCGGATTGCAGCGTTAAAAATTCAATTTTTCACCGGCGAACAGATGATTAATAAAACGCGCCGCCGCGTCGTACGCGGCTCGCGGAAATAACTTTGCAAAATTAACAGTACGCGTATGGAGTTTGTGCGATTCGGGTACATTGCGAAAGTATTTACAGATGTGAAAGAAAAATAGCATTTCCTATTTGATAATGTCGATTTATAACATTCTCGTTTCTTATACAATAAATTCAACAAATTTAAAGTAGAAGTATGAATATCGGAATATATATTTACCTATATAAAATGTATATATATATATGCATATGCAGTAAAAAAAAAATATATATATATATACAGTGGTGTGCAAAAGTTTCCGGTCAGTAACATTTTGTACTCTAATTCATAAAAAAACTCTAAAATTTTAATAATTTTCAGATGTTAACAAGATTTCGTTAGCCACATCTTGTACTAACATCCGGTAATAATTAAAATTTTATCAGGCTTTTTTGCAGACTGTATATTGAAATATATTTTTGTGTTTACTTAATTGAAATTTGAAATTATTTTTACAACATTAATTTAAATGTAATTGCAATATGATGTGGTTGTTGAAAAAAGTCGATAAAAATTTCAAAATTCTTTTCTTCACCCTCGCTATAAAATTTAACATATCATACATTTTTTTCCAAATTTGCTAATAATAATGAATTGTTCCAAATGCCAGGTTAGCCATGAATTTCTTACGATTTCGTATTACAATTTTAATTTCACGATAACGTGGAAATAGAAGTTCTTCATCCAAGTTTAATTGCGAGCAGGCCGCACAATCGTCGCGATAGTGCCATCGGCCGTTATCGATAAAACGAAGCGGCAGAGGTGATAAAAGCGACATGGTCCGGAGAAAATACCGGCGAGAATAAGGCAAAACTCAAGGACCCCCGCAACAGGTCCCGTAAAGTAAATTCGAGGCTTGGCGCTTCGCACACGCTCCGTCTGTTAATTGTGTTTGTACGTTGAGGCGACAAGCTGTACTTTGCGCGCGCCGCGCAAATACACTTGGACCGAAATTGCAGTGCTTTCTATCTGCAATAATAATTACGACTGCAGTCTTGAGTAAAGTCAAATAGATACGGACAAATTACCGCGGCGTCGGAAAGAGGATTGGGAGAGGGGGAATTGAAATCTCGTCCTGGCGAGTCGTCGTATTATTTTTCGCTGGCACGACAGCGCGGTATTACAATACGCGCGATTTGATCACGTCGGAAAGAAGTTCGTACTAGAAAAAGAAATCACTGATAAGAGGTATTGTACTTTCAAGAATTCATTCCGACCTTAAATATAATGCGCGCGCAGTTTGATTAATTTTTAAATTAATCAGATTTTTCATTTGCAATAAAGTGACGTGTATAAAAGGTATTAAAGCGCAGATATACTTTCGCGGATAACAAAAGGAACGATAAAGCCACGTTGAAAAAGATTTATCATAAATTCTTGCAGCATGTCCAGTATAATGTACTACAACTCCGAACGAGTAGCTAACTTTGCTCACGTTGCAGAATACATCTCATTTTTGCGGAAATAGAGCACGCCCGCTCATACCCGCGTGCGCGAGCGCGGTCTAATAAATTCATTTTTCAAAAATTAAGGTAGGCGGTAGAAACAGATGTAATATGACGTTAAAATACGTAGTTTATAAAACGTATACTACACGCACACAGAAAAATGCATTTTGTTTTTAACAACATACCTTTTATAATATCATTAATTCCATCTCCATATTTTACCAAAGCATTACTTGCGTTTTAATGTAGCAGTTAGCAGAACATAACAATGTGAATTGTTGTTTTTTTTTTACTTATTTTTGATTGATAATTGTTGTTCACCTGTTTTCTTGACTTTTATAAAAGTTTACGAAGAACGTATATATGTTCTCTACAAACTTCGGAGAACTGGAAAAAAGAAAGGGAAACGTGATCGTTTGATGTATCATCGTAGCACGTGTTTGCGTATAGTTCCAAAGTATTTCCACCGATTTGACAGAGATTCCCTAATTCGGCTGACTTTTGAAGCGGCTTGGCACGAACGCAAACCCGCGGTGACCGCCCACCGCGCACTCGATTCGTTAATTTCGTTTGCAATTCCAGGTCGGCCTCGCGCGACCCCGATCGCCGACCCTCAAACGCGCTGTGCCGAGGGAATGGAAAAAAAGTTTCGGTGGCGCCGCAAATTTGCTTTGCTCGCACGACCGATATTCGAGAACGCGAGAGAGAGAGAGAGAGAGAGAGAGAGAGAGAGAGAGAGAGAGACAGCCGTTCCGCCCGCCAGACAGACCGACGCCGAAGAATCTAAAAAAAAAACACGGGCTTGCGCTCTTTCCTGTCTTCTCTGTGTTATCAGCGTTATTTACTTCGGCGCTAATCCACGGTTTCACTAAATAAATAAATCCTAATAGACAAACGAGTCTCGGCGTAAATGAATTCTGATAAATCTTCGGCGACACTTAATTAAAACCGTATTAAATAAGCACGGACGAATTAAAATCATATTAATTAAATAACGATCATTCTCGCGTACATCTCCGGTGCGATTTTATTACGCGGGCACGTTCGAATACGGTGGAAATATCAGAGATCCGGAAAATTATAATATCAACACGGGGAGAGACAATCCGCTGGAACTCGATATTCTCGTTCTCATTATTATTAGACATCAAAATTAATCCGATACGGAAGACGAAAAGAAGCCAGAATGAAGGGCAGCGTACATCGATGGAAGTGCGGCTCGTCTGTTTCACTTCACCACCTTCGCGCGGGTGTACGATTACACTTCGCTGGAGTTACGCGAACGCGATTAATTAAACGACTTAAATTACATCGCGTGCGCAACGCGGACGTATACGCGGGGTATCTGATGCGGAGAGAGTTGTGAATTTTTTTTTGTTTTTAATGCAAACGATGTCGGTTAACCAGCCAATTACATGACCGTGCGCCACGTGAAAACCTCGTGGAAAATGCAACGCGCGGAAATGCGAACAGTTATTGTTGCTGCCCGCCAACCAACGTGTTGACGGTGCTAAAGTAATCGCGATGTACGGATGTGTACGTATATATTGAAAAATACTTTCGGAAGCAACGCCTACGGTTCCGTATCGATTGTTTAGTATCGTTCATGCAATATTGACGTTTAATCAAGATAAAGTTTATTGCCGTTGCGGTGCAGTTATACGCGCAGGCCGCATAGTATTTAAATGCGAGAGGCACGTCAAGGATGAAACGGGCTGTCGAATACTAGATAATATCCGTGGTGAATATCGGACAACGACTGAGCGACATAAATAATACGTCGGAAATTTCCGCGAAAATCATGTTCGAGGAAGGCGATATCGTGTTTCACGACAGCGCGTGTTCGCGCATCGATGGAAAAAAAAAGTAGGCAAATATTCGCCTTTTTATCGCGGTCCTCTCGCGGATTCCGATGAGAATGAAAATATCGATTGCAAAGCGTTGCTCACGTGAATATCGATTTCGTCCGTTTGCCGCTAATAATGTGGCTTTTTTAAACACGGAAATATCCACGGGTATGTTTTCGAAAATTCGCCGCACGGGAATGTGTTATGCAAAATTGGAAACTGACGTTGGAGAATAAACGTATAGTCCGCGAAATCCCACGTTAACATTAGCTGGCTGTAAGAAATAATTCTTGATGCAATTACATTTCACTGTAACAAGATAGAAACGCGAACGCGCAAGCTTGACGTTGACGTTAGAAATCCCAAGCGTAAGAAAAGTTCACGGGGAAAGAGTTACGCGAACGCGACAACGATTGCGAGCGCAAAACCTTGACGTTTCGCGCGTACAAATACACAAAGTTGGAAAAAAAAAAATACTCAACAGGACCGCGGAATGAAAGCGCGAAATATCGGAGACTAGAGACTGCAGGATGAGTTGAGTCACCAATATAACGCGCTTTTACGATGAAAAACTGTCGCAATATATACAAGTGCGCGCAATATACATATATGTGTATCGATTTGTCTTTTTTTTTTTTTAATTTCTCATAACAATCACGCTGTCGTAACGGAAAGAGGTGTAGTGCAACATTCACCATCCGTGAAATTCAACTGTAGCTTGATTCGCAAAAAAAAAGCAAACGAAGAAAAATACTGAGCGGAAACGTACGTTTACATTTCGTGTAGATCTTTCTAATGCAACGTAGACATTTTGTCTATGAAAGAAATTACACGAACGAGAAAGGAAAATCCTTCTCGTTCTAGAATTAGCCTCTCAAGAATAAACGATACGTGCATAAATTAAAGCGGAAAAATAATGTGGATACGAATGATAAATATATCGCTTATTTACCACAATAACATAGGGTAAACTAGGGTATCATGGCCGTACGGAAAAGATGGCCATAGGCCATAATTTCTCCAACAATTGATAAATAGTACATTTTTATAGTCATTCTTAAAGATAATCAATATTTACAGTAGTTCGTATGAGTACACTGTTCAAAATAACAATATTATAAATATTATCTAATATTTTTTCTTTCGACTATCTGCAAAGTTTTGCACGTGTCTGCTAAAAACTGTTATAATGTCTAAT
>NW_017300267.1:809417-823052 GCF_001594075.2 Trachymyrmex cornetzi
TTATTTTCACTATTTATTTATAAATACTATGGCTATCTTTCTTAATATCATGGCCATCTTTTCCCTAAAAATCAGATAAGATGGCCAATGCATACTTTGCAATATTTTGATAAAATTAAAGTTCTGTTAAGTATTTTTTCTTTAATTTCGATAGTATTTATTACTTTAAGCTTCAGTGAAAGTAATATCCTAAATATTGTTAAAAAGTAACAAGAATAAATGTATGTTTTTTGCATTTTAAAAAACTATGGCCATCATACCCGAGTTTATCCTAACTCAAAAATTGAGGAAAGGAAATATATAAGGAAAATAGAAAAAACATATTTTCAAAGAATATACTTTCATTCCCTTACAATCAGTTATTACGCCAAAATTGCATTTCAAAATTAATGTAACAAAGTTTTAATAATTTAAACTCATTTTTTGGAAAAGTTTGTTACTTTTTAGTTGTGTCGTTGTAGGAAATGAGAAATATTTAATTTTAACATTAGACGTACTTGCTTAAAATAATTGCAGTAAAGTTAATTGTAGTTAAACAATGTATGTTTATATCACGAGAACGAGAATCATCTGTTTTCATTGTCAAACCATGATACAGATACAACGAATAAGTGCGTACAAACATGCCACGTGATTTCATTCGTATTTACCGAATTATCATCGTCGCTAAGCAATCAACATCGATTCGACACAAAGCACGCATAACTGATCGGCTCATCTCTACCGAGATAACAGCTCGTGTATTAACATCGACGCGTTCCAGTGATTGTCAGTGAATAATTAATCGTGTACAGGAACAAAGGCGCCACTCCAGATCTACAGGCAGCGGACGTATGCCGACAAGCTGCAATATTTACAAGCACACACGCGATGGAACACGATGTTTTCAGAATTATGTCCGCTGATGTATAATGTAACACAGCAACGCGACGTAATGCGACATACATATTCGCTGTTGACAGCATATGGCTGTAACGACTGCAATAAATAAGAAGTAATAATAACGCCACGTGTTTGCTTATTTAATTTTCAAAATAGAAATTACTTCGTGAGGAGAAAATTTTGATAGCATTTGTTAAGTTATTTTTATCAATAGCTATCAATAAATTCGAATAAATTGCAGTAAAATAATTGAAAAAGCTAGTATACCAATAATAAAATATATCATAAATTCAAAACAGAAATTAATAAAACGTAAAGCATCTCGGAATATTCGTCGGTGCCATTCGCGAGTTATTCGCGTTTGTTGGATAATAATTTAGTGAATTGTACAAGCATTGTGGCGCTCTAGGGCGCCACATATGACTGCGTCATGCCACTAACAACAAAGTTCTCCTATGCAAGATATTAACTAGGACAAGTTGTAATATCTATCATAATTAGAAACAGGGGAAACGTAAAGCAGAGAGTAATATATTGATCCTAAAATAATTTACGTTACTTTCCACATGGATACGCTTCCGTGATAATAATTCTTTGTTAAACTTCGTTGTGATACGTTATTGAAGAGTGCAGATTGACATGCTAAAAACATAAATTCTAATTAAAACAGAAATAATATACAGTGGCCTCTGCCAACCGCAACAATGTACATCTCTCTAGAATACAAAAGAAAAAAAAATAATATCAAAGACTATTATACTAAAAAAAGGACGAAGAATTATACGTTACATTAAATACTAAAAGAAATCTTTGAAAAATTCATGATTATGGATTCAGATCGATTAGCTTGCCTATTCTCGTATGCTTAGCCATTCAAACGTCCCTCAGAGCGATCTGCATTCAAATCACGCTTCTCTTTTCTTGCGAGGCGCCGCGAATCGCATTAAGAACTCTCAGAGATGCACAAGGGACGCGTGTAAAACGCATCCACAACAGCTCGTTAATCTTTCCGCATCTTTCACGAGCTCCTCTTCCCAATTCAACGTCCTCTCTTTCTCTCTCTTTTTGCTGCCGTGCCGTCTTTCCTTTTTCTCACGCGAGTAAAGTAGCAAAAAAGATAAGGAGAAGAGAGCAAAAAAGGGGAGAGAGAAAGAAAGAGTCCTTTCAGAGTGCAAAGGTCGCATGCGCGATTCCCCCGATGCCAAAGGAATATACACCCCGAGCACTTTGCGCGCCGTCAAGACGTTTAACGTACCTACTTGGAGGATCTCTCTTATGCAGCTTTTATCCCGAAAAAGCGCGCCGCGAGAGAGAGAACAAAATAAAAAAAAAATGCGGGAACGAGATTAAGCTACGTCCCTAGTATTTCTGAAACATCCGAAGTACTAAAAGGCGAATCTCGACGTAAGTTAATCTTTTTTAGTATAAGTAGTTCTGCTTTTTTTCCTTACGCACGCAGTTTGCACTTAATTATTGTCGTGAAAATATGTTACACTTCTAAAAGTTGTTCCACTGGATCCTTGTTTTTCAAAGACTAATAAAATGAAACTCATTATTCTTGAAAATATTTTTATTGTATCTTTTTGATGTTTGTGGACCTTCATTTTTAATCAAAGTTAATATAATAAGAACTAATAATCAGTCTTAATCCTTAAAATAAAGTACACTTAATAAACTTCTTATTAAGATTTAGTATGAATCCAATGAACTCACATAACATAAGGGTTAAAAGCTAAGTTAAAAATACAACCAATATTTGTCAATATTACGATAGAAATTTACAAAATTTATAACTAATTGTACAAGATTGTATCCTAGAGAAATGAAAGCTAATTCAATAATAATTAATTAGAAAATTATATCAAGCGCGATAATACAATAAGATTTCATACAAAAAATGTAATATAACTTCGATATATTTTTACAGTGAACAATTAAAGTTTTGTTGAGATTGTTACGATTGTGATTCGAGAGTTTTCCCATAATTCTCTCTTTTCGTAAATATTGATCCAGTAAGTACGCTTTCAAGACTTTTCCGCCTAGTTGAATAATTTCATCTACCACTGCGTAATGAATCATCACAGTTTTCGATCTTTTTTTCCAGCAAGAAAGTTGAGAATTCTTGATGTTCCCTAAGAGAATAATTCGAAGCAAATTTTACAAAATGTTTAACAGCAATATAAATAAATGACAGAAATTGCAGTAGTTGAGACGCTAACTAAGAATATAATGTTAATTTGCAATAAGTAATCTTGGTATTCTAAAAAAAAGCGCTAGTACAAATTGTACTGCCAAAATTTATCATTCTGCACGTTCAGCAAAAAAAGCAACTTTGCAACTGTTGTAAGATTCTTTAATGACATATAGCTCTTGCTCTTAGTTTCTCTGGTAATAAACCAATCATATTAAAGAATGTTACGTTTGCAAAGCTGTTTTTTCTACCGAACGCAGCCATTATCTAATTTTCTGACAATATTAAAATTTGCTTCGTGTTTTAACGTTGTATTAATAACGCGGAATTGCACTGCAAGTTTCACAATTTGCAGAATATATTATCTGAATATTTAGTTACATTACATACATTTGTATGTGCATATATTTAGATCCAAAAAGCTCGCGGATTAATAGATAAAATAATTATTCATACATATTAGCGATACATATTAACGTCTCTACACAAAACGTATAATTTGTACAAATTTTTCATATTCCCATTTATTGTTTCTTTTCTGTCGCGGCTTGATAAAAAAAAAAATACTGGCCTTTTGACATTTTAATAAGAGTGACCCGTTGGCCCGGTAATATTTGCGTGTTCACCAATCAAACACAAATTGCATATTGTTAGCGACGTCAAAAAGGCCGTCTCTTTATTCGTCGATCGTACGAGAACTAGCTGTAATTGCTTTGTAATCCGTGAGCACACAATCGAAACCGAATCGAGTCGAGAGCTGTTTGGCGTGAAATTGCTCGTATTGGCGGCATTAGGTGGACCACTCGTGGTCGAGCGTCGCTATTTCTACGGTTGATCGTTATGCGAATGCAAAGGCGAAATAGAAACCGATATGCTGTGCTAGGCGTTTATACATCGCGGACAGAAATTAACAGGATTACACGGGGCTCTTCCTTGGTATAGTTCAATAAATCCTCCTTACAACCGCAATGCATAATAATTGCCAGATTTTAGCCAATACTTAAGCCCTGACTGTCGTACATGAAATGTGTGTGGAATTTTTATTCCAAAGATGCATGTGTAATGATCAAATAAATTCGTTAGTGGGTTTTGTATAAACGTATTTTTCTGTATCTATTTTTCATTAATTACTTTGATTTTTTTGATTGATTACTTCGGTATATATTACCTATTTATTATTATTTAATTTGCATTAGAATTAACTTGTTTAGTAAAATAAAATTTGTCTTACATAAGATTTCGCTGTTCACATACTGATCATTTTTTGATTGATTTTCTACATGAATTAATTCTGCAACAATATGTGCAAATGTTTGTAATAATATACCCTGTTAATGTCCGGTTCGCGAGCTTTAATAATAATATCCGCTGTCATACGAAATTTAATACGAACTATGAGTTTCCCTCATGATACGGTATATTGATTATCCTTTCAACGATGCAATTAATACTTGTTCATGAGAATAGCTATTTACTGTTTATGTGCATTTTTCCGATTCTACTAATTAAAATAAGGTTTATTGCGTTTGTATCTGTGAAGAGAACATTAAAGTTTTCTGTTCTTGGAGTCTTTTCACGAGGTGCATTAATACGCCTCAAGTAACGCAAAGGTATTATTAATGCATTTTTACTAACGTGTTTTTGTATTGCTAGCATAAATAATGTTCGTATTATGGGAAAAGGTGAATGTTTTATTCCTTGATTAAAGCACGTCGTTCTTTGTTAACATTCAACTCGGAAATCGCGATCTACAGTATTCATTCATACAATTTTACGAATGCAGAATGTTATCTCATTTGTGAATATTTCTCCTTGTATAGAAGAAACAGCGGAAAAAAGTGCATTCACCTGCTCATTTAATCAAACTACATTTTCGTGTTTTCCGCTTCGGAAGTGAATATGCACGAACGTTAAGTGCGAAGAATTTACTTGTTTGGGACAAGAATTTACGTCGCGGTTCCGTTGGCACGAGTAAACGCCGCGAATTTGAATGACAATAATAAATCTGTCAGGGAAAGCATTTTCCCATTCCAGTCGTAATCAATGGAAGAGAAAAACAATCGAGCGAAGTAAATGTGCGAAGTGGAAGGTAACGCTTATTTGAATTTCAGTGAAAAAAACAGAGAAAATATTCGGATGTTGTTGTTAATTGTTACGGATTCAATGTTTAATTACGTCAAGACAATATTAACGCGAATCGCGAAGCGAGCATTCAATTTCAACGATAAAAATTATCTATTTTCGTTACATGGAAAAGTATAATAATCGACTGAGAGAGAATAATTTTTTCGAAGAAATTAAATAATAAAAATAACTCGTTATACCTCGAGAAAAGAAGAATCGCGAAAAACAATATATTTTGATTAGAAGTGTCGATCTTCTCAATCTTTTTTCGCTTTAATTCTTTTATATGTATATTCTGTATATTTTTTAGTATATCTCTTTCTGTTTATTTCTATTCTGTCTCTTTTATTATTTAGTTTTCTTAATTTTTATCATTTATATTTTTAACTTTTAATCTAGTTTATATTTTAATTCCAAACTTATTTTACATTAATTTTCAGATTCAGATTTAGGTTCTTAGGCACCATTATTGCTGACACCTCACTTTTTGTTTGTGCATCTCTCTTCTTATTTTCCTGCATATTTTCATTTTCCACAGTATTACACATCAACAAAGCTATTATTATTGCTGTTGTTGTTGTTGTTATATGTAAATATAAAGCTGAAAAGCAAATTATTGATATTTATGCATTTATTTTAAGCATCATGTCGCAGAAATATTTTTTTACCATAGCCGTCACTTCGCATAGATCACGAGGAAGAAGCGTCGAACGAAATTAATTAGTCGGAAGAACGGTATGCCCTCTAGAGATTTGATCATGAATATCAGATGAGAGTGCATCCTCCTCGAACTCCCGCAGGCTATTTCGATATTTTCAGGATTGCACGTGTGCGTCTGCACATCGCGATTCTTCCGCGTTTGCAAGCTTTGCAGAATGGAGAGCTCGAACGGTGCGAAACTGCAGCGTCATTCTTTTCCGCGGCTCTCCCGAGAAATTCCATTTTAATACACTCCGAATTCTGTGCACCGGCGTGCAGCGAGCACGCGTCATTTAATTTCACGAATGCACCAGCGCGGCCGAGTTGCGCTCGTATATGGGAAAAGCTGCCGACCGCACGATTCCGCAGGATTTAATTACACGGCTTGTGAGGGATTTCGTGTAATTAAGTAACGAGCGATTTTAAGTGATTACGCGCGAAGCACGGTGCCATTCCGAGCAATCGATCGCCTCATAATCGTTCCTGGTCGGTCAAAACCGCTTTTAGTTGATTGCACGCCGACGGCACGTTTTTCCCGAGGAATTTCGAGAATTTCATTCTTAAGTGCACTTTTTGGTGACGATACACCTTTACGAATTTATGTTTAAACATATCTCCAAGTTATTTAATCGGAAATCTCCACAGATATAAAATGTGTACAGCTGTGTCACTTCTCTCACTACATTCCACGTTAGAAAAATGTCATCTCGGAAAAATATTCTGTGGAGATTCCAGGATTTATGAAAACTTTCAAACAAGATATCAGTAACTCCGATTCTTCTGCAAACCGAGTAAAGAACTGTATGGGCTGATTTAAGTTGCTGTACATAATGCATAAGTATCCTTCGTCGGAAACTTCAAAATTCTTATTCATATATTAATTTTTGATAATTCTTACTTCAATTTCTTTTTCATAAGATATATTAAGTACTAGAAATAAAATAATTACAATACATGTATAAAATATGGCAATCAATCTTAAATATCGTTTAGTTTGTATCATAGTAAAATGTACTACTAGATAGGATTCATTATAGAATATTCTTTGAAACTTTTAGAATAAATTGTCACTCCAAAGAGTGAAATCTCACTCTTAAAGAAAATCGAGCCACTTTTTCAATTTTTACTCTTTAAAGTGAGATTCCATTCCGAAGAATTTAAAGAGCCGAGATATCTTATCCTGTTCTAAACAGAAATTGTAATTTAGAGATATTCTATTCTGTTCTAAACGTATTCTGATTCTTTTTTTAATTCATGTGATTGTGCGTCTCTCTAAGAAAAGTGTGGAAAGATTCACTATGTAGCGCAAATACAACGACGGCCACCCTGGGTGGCGCAGCGCGTGATAATTCACTCTCGGTCGTGCGGCAGCCTCTGGAAATGGAGTCACCACCCGACACAGAGCGGGTAGGGGATGCCCGGCTTAAACGGGTTTGTATCCTCGATGAGGGGCAAATTAAGTTAGCGCGAAAACAACCTATACACTTCTCCGCCAGGCTCTCTCAGCGCGGTGCGACGCCTGTCCGACCTGCATAAATATGTATACGTGTTTTACGACGACCTCCTACATCGTCGAGAGGATGACAAAATCTTTACAGGAATGGTGGAATCAAGCGACGTGCCATAGTTGACAGAATATTCTGCGTGTTTCTGTATATTTTGATATTCAACTTTTAGAGAAATAAATTTTTTCACGCTCCATCTCGCTCTCTACATTTTTTTCCTGGTATTCATCATAGTCCCCTTTTTACGTCGATCTCTCTCTCTCTCTCTTGTTCAACCTTTCCGCCGCCATTATCCACCTCTAGCCCGGATGCGCAGAGCGCGTCCAGAATTTAACGCAGATTAATCTGTTTGTTGATCCGAACAAACCTAGCTCCTTCTCTCTCTCTCTCTCTCTCTCTCTCTCTCTCTCTCTCTCTCTTGCGCGCGCGCGTGTCCACGTTTCCAACGATTTACCCTGTTCCGCGAGTGACGGCTGGCGTTTCATCATACCCTGCTTGGTAGACGAGGTACATTGCACCTCTTCGTCTATTTTCTCGTCATTTTCCCGTCGCTTTTTTTCCCCTTCGGCAACAATGAAGGATGACAGGTATGAGCAGAATAAACGAAATTTCGTCTTATATCGGTGTTATAACAGAGTCTTGTAACGAAATGCGAAAAGTGGGAAGGACGTTGACTAGTGCCGGAACATTTCTTTTTTATTTTGCATCGAACGACGATGACTTGACATGGGAAGCAAAGATGAGGAGCTGAAGGATGTCTTTAAAGGGATAAACCAGCAGGATTGATCACCACGTGAGTGACGACGCGACGGAGGCGGATCATGCAATTAACATCAAAAGTTCGTCCATCGTCACTTAATGGCCAGCCAACGGTACGGAACAATCCGTCGGGTTTGTCAGAATTTCTGAAGGGTCAATGAATCGACTCCTTACCGAACAAAGGTGACGGTTTTCAGTCATTTATTGGACAACGTTGATCATGAATAATTTATGATCAAGTACCTTGTTATATCTTATTTTATTAACGAATTGACAGGATGAAAAAAATAGAGAAACAGATAAATAAAATTATCAAATGATTTTGATATTTATTATAGTTAATAAATGAGAATTTGTGAAAGGTTTTTATTTATTTTATAAAATAAAAGATAAGTTATATAAAGTGTAAGTATATAGGGTGTAAAGTGTAAGACTGCACTAATACAAAAAAATCCTTTGTTATTAATTATCCTTGCACACCCTATTAATGTTATCACGTAAATTGGATAAGTAAAACTGTACGAATAAAAAGATTTGTTTGTATAAAAAGAGCTCGAAAGACGTCTTGTTTTGTTCTTAAATCTCTATTAAATTAATAAAAAATTATTGTGATTAATAAAAATTGCTTTGCACAAAGTTGGAAACATTATAATTATATCTTCAACTTTATTCATGAATGCAATAAATAAAACAAACTCTTTTTACCAATCTAATCTGTGATTTGGGTTGACATAGCAATGTTTCCTGTGCTTTACTTAGCAGTCAAAAATCACCAACTGCAAAAACACGGCAATCGGATTTCGGTTTTAGCTCTCGAAAGTGTCGGGAGATTTATTGTTACGCCATTGCGGCCAACAGTGAGTGGTTGGAACGTGTTGAAGGACCAAATACGTAAAGAGGATCAGCGGCTATACCCAGGAGATCTCAGGGCAGTACGACCTTTGATCTGAAGTTGTGACACATTTGTACGTGACGTGAACCAACAATAGCAGATGGTGGCTCAGTTAGCGCGTGTCGTGCCTTCTCTACTCGAAATCAGAACTGATGCGCGGGAGCTGTCGGAAATGTTGCGCGTGTCTTGCAGTCTCGAGTCGACTCTTCGAGATAGGACCTCATTTCCACTTCGATCACCTGCTATATATAAATAGCGAGGGCATTGTCCCGAAGTTTAAGCAGCTGAGAATGAAGGCAGCGACGCATTTTGCGCGAGAATCGCGAGATAAGCGGAGAGAAAAGGAAGAAATCTGATTTCGCTTCGAAATTATACGGAATCGATAAAAGAAGACAATCCGGTTAAAACTAGCGTTGATTTATTCGCAATTCACTAGCGTTCATCCATTTTTTCGAGATACCTCATCGTCACGTATATCTCCTGCCTTAACTTGCAAAACTTCACTTCAACTCCATTTTATCTTCTACTCTTTCCCTCCATTATTCTCATTATGTCTTCGAGAACTTTTTGTCAGCAATACCGTGAAACTTATCGGATGCACCGTTTAATACCCTTAAGCGACTTAACTTCACCCTTAACTTCACAGCATGGAATAAATGCGCATCTTCTCACAAATCTTTTCTTTCCTCAACTTTTTCCTAGAAATCTATTTTTTATTTATATCTTTATTTCAAGTTCATAAGTCAAGTAAGATAGGAATACGTGTTCACTTATGATATATATCTTCTGTTCTAGTTCATTGTACTGTGACATAGAGATCTCCTTTTAAAATAATGCTAACGTCATGAAATTATCTATATTAAAAATTTCTTTGAATAGAGTTTACAGAATTTAGAACTTTTTACATGTTTAAAGTAAACACAAATGAACTCGGATACTCAATTTAAACTTGAAAATAAAACAATTAAAAAAATGTTATATATATATATATATATATACTTTGTATAATATTTATACATGTAATTTTTTCATTTCTTTCATTTCTGTGCGTGTATTTATTAAATATACATATAAAAGAGTCTCCAATTTTGTAAAGCCATTTCAAAGAAACTTCTAACTTGTAATATCGGTAATTCCATCACGTCAGCATCCCCTTAATTACTAGAACTTCCTTCCTATTTGTGCGTCGCGCAAATTCTTCAACTAATTTTAGACATTTATGGTTAAAATATTTATTTACTTTTGTAGACTTTTACTCTCTTGTAACTTCTTTAGTAATTCTATTTTACTTATTTTCTACATTTAGTCTTGACGTTACCAAGTTCATCTGACAACTCTGCCAACACTATACGTAACAAGTACGTTACTATGACGTGCTAACTCGTCGCACATTACGTTGCAGCAATGTTTCGAAACGTGATCGACACGTCGCTATCACATAACTAACAGTCAAATTTCTCGTCGCAGAAATCGTTGTTGTGATGTATATTTGACTTTATGCGACATGTTAAGCATCTATTCGTGATTTTAAAAAATTATCAATTTTGAGAAGTTCAGATTGGTTTTTACTGTATTATGCATTATGTACATAAAAATAACAGACAAAATACATAAGCTAGCATTCAAGGCATTATTTCATCATCATTTCATTAAAACGAATAAAAAATCTCTTAACGCGTTGCGCCTTTTATTCTAAACTATATACTTTTTTAATTATGAGAAATAGAACTTTCATCTATCGGTAGTGCCTGCCCCTTTGAAGGGTACATTTTTCAAACAAATTATTGAAATCATAGATCATCTATAGGTTTTCGAGGTCGCTGATTACGATTCTAATATCAGAATTACAAAATTCAAAATGGTGGATCCAATATGGCGACTATTTCGGTCTAAATTCGAAGTTTTTCATTCAAATTGCATAAAAATATCAATTTTCCAAAATAAAAAAAATTTTTTTCGAAAAAACTAGCAAGCAGAAAATTCTGAAAAAAATATATATTATAGTTTTAGATATGGAGTATACGCATACAAATTTTCAGAGCTCTAGCACTTCACGTTTAAGAATAGCCGAATTTATTCTGAAAAAAACGAGTTTTTTTACATTAACTGTTTATAACAAAATTGCAAATAAATAAATTAACGTAATTTTTCATGAAAGTTAGATCTCTAACTTAGATCCCTAAGAGTCTAAAAAGTACACATATGCGCATACAAACTGCAAAATAGATCAAAAATATAGAAAAAACTAAGAACAAAAAGATGGGACGTATACGTCCCACTGCTCCTCAAAGGATTAAGGGTGAGCGATTTTAGTGAAAAGTTTAGTTTAATATGTCATGACGACGTGCAAGTATCATATTTTTGCGACTTTGCAACCAAAATAGCACATTTCTTTCGTATATGGTGGAGGCAGAGATGCACTAGTAATTTGTGCTCTTATATTTTTAATATTTATAATATATTTATATAACCTTATATGGAGTATTCGTATTTTTTCCGTAATATTTGTGTTATCATTTTTTGTCCGATGTACGTTTTGGAAAAGAGCTGTTTGTCCTGGAGATATAATAAATATTACTCTATTCTCTTCTTTATTCTATTCTGCTTCATTCGTTCTCACCGTTACCGTTCGATGCGATCATATCCGCGATTTTATATCGCGCGACTAATTTCCGACGTGATAACTCCTGAGTATCAGATAATATCTCTATCTAGATACCATACTGAATTATCGCCTGCAATATTGGCATCAATACAGGGAACAAGCGACCGTGCGAGTTTGCCGGCCACGTATTCGCAAAGCAGACAGAATATCGGCCACGTAATTTCAATCTCCGCAATTTGCAGTTACGCGTATATGTATGCGTGTATCTGTACACACGCGTGTATATATGTGTGTTTGAGTGGGTGGCACAAACGAACTGGGCGGTGTGCGGTTTCATTCGCGTTTGCGTGGTCGGCGCGGAAAGAATTCGGTCGCGCAGTTTCTACCCCTCGGGGATGCGGCCGACCAGTCGGCCAGGAGTTGCATGCATTCAAATACACGTGTATACGTATACGTATACATAGGCAGTACTCTGCAACGTATGAAGTTTGCCGGCGCAATTTCCGCCTGGCGTCCGACGACGTCACCCGGTAAAGAAACGTTCCCCTCTACCGGGAAGAAGCGACGGTGCGACCCGCAGCGAATTAGTCGTAACGAATGTTCCGCGACAAAATAGTCGACCGCAAATCCTGCCGGAGAAACGGGGCCACTTTTTACTCTTTGTAGAATCCGCCCCTTTGTTTAAGCAATTATAACTTTATTTAAAGCGCTCTCGCTGCGCCGCGCGATCGTCCTGTTCTTTATCGCTAAGTTTCTCTGACAATAGTGTCGCCCAACATCCTTATTGCTGGCGTTATTATTTGCTGCTCTTCCATTATCTTAGCAGCCAAGAATATACAGGAAATCTTTGGTTTTTCGTATTTCCTTCCATTTACGAATTTTCTAGCCACTCGAGGACGGAATCCCACAAGACTCGATGTCTACAAAGCTCAGCAGAAAATGTATTTTCTGAGACCTAAACATTTATAATATCGAGGGAAGTTTCTCGAGATGTGCAGACCATTTTGGTAAATTGTAATTGGCAACAATTAATGTTCTCGTTTTAAAATAAAGTAACCGGTTCCGATATTGGCGTGTATTCAAAACATCCTGTTTGTAGATAATCCTAATTATGCTATTAATTATTATTCATTTAATAGATAGTAGTAATAATTCGTGCAGATGGTCCATTTGATTCGATTGCATCAGTTTATTGCTTAATTTATTCATTACGTTATCGTCAGTAAAGCAAAATGCAGAATGTCGTGGTTGTGATGTAATATATTTCGTAGGTAAATAATTGTTTCCTATAAAACTAAAGATGATTATTAATTTTAGTAGGTCATGTTATTGTAGTTTCGTATTTAAACTTCATAATGCTATATATTTTGTTTATATTTTTGTCACAATGTTTTGTTTATAATCAACAAAGAAAACTCTTTATAAGGTAAAATCGATATTGCCAACTAAGCATAGTAACTATACACATATCGATTGCAACTTTTTTTGGTATTTTTGGTATTCGAGATCATGGATTTTAATTCACTTCGTAAACATCGTAAAAATAAGTAGATAAATAAAAAGTAGGTAAGTCAATTGCTTGAAAAATAAAAGTTCGTTGCGTATTGTTATATATCAATAAACATGTCAATATGTACATAAACTTACAGTTTTATAAAAATAATATAGGATCACTTTGTTTTTTATTAAAAAAATTTTTTTTAACGAAAAAGAGAGAAACATATACTTAAATCATATTAATTACGATATGCATATGTACTCAGTATATACGGAATGTTACTTTTAAATCTTTAGAGCATTTAAGGGGATGCTGGAGTCTTCTTTTTTATCGATAAAGCAAGCGTTTATGTTCCTTGCGCGGTTCTTCGAATTAGTTGCACAGAATAAAAATTCCTTCTCCACGATTGAAATATCCGTGCTAATGTACCTGCTCCTGGTGTATTTTGTGTCCAAAACTGGGAAAAATAATAAATTACAG